>NC_071344.1:17062500-17362500 GCF_027744825.2 Synchiropus splendidus
GTAATTACACAGACTCACCACTGAGCGTCACTGTATGACGATTGTGCACGACAGTTATGAGCGATTGTTTAAAACATGAAAAAAAATTATTTAAAACAATATGGAATGTGATTATTGGCTGTTATTATACACGTACACGTTTATATAAACATGAATAGACATGTTAAATCGCTACAAAAAATGAACTTACTAAGCAATGATTGAATATTTTGTGACGCTAAGATGGGTAATAATAATATTTAGAAACTGAAAATGTTGGATGTGTTTACCAAAGATTGATACAAAAATATACATTTTTTATGTTCGTCAACGTTAAGGATAAATACGTGAATACTTTGTTTTTAAATATCGAAATAGACTTTCATTTATTCATTTATTTATTTTTGTTTATTTTATTTTTTTTGCATTGTTTGGCTTTGTGCGCGCATGCGCAAACCTTTAGGTCCGAGGGCAGCAGATTTGACAAGGAGGGAGGAAGATGAGGATGAAGAGGAGGGGGAGGGCAGAATGGGAGGACGATGAGGAGGGGTCCAGATGATGCTGTCAGTGGAAGGAGGGGGGAGGAAGAAGGATCCGCCGGCTCCGGCAGCAGCGGCACCATCCCATGTGTTGGAGAGGAGAACAGAGAAAAGGATGCGTTTGGATGCGATCAGGGAAACACTGAACCGCTCGGCTGCTTAATCTCGTTTTAGAACATACAATTTTGGTTCCTAAAAATGCTTCCTGGCTCATCGTCCGCGCAGATGGAGGGATGCGAGGAGGAGAGGGACACTGTCATTCAAACAGAGGTAAACCCCCAAAATCCCACTTCATTTCGAGCGCTGCCTTGTTTCCTGAGTGGACGCCGAAAATGACCGAAGAAGACCAATAATCTGTTGTGTTCGGTTGGTGCCGGCCGGCTTCTTCTTCTTTTTATGGAAGAGCCGGACCCCTCCCTAAATTCCAACATCGCCTTTCTTGTCAATATGAAGCGTTTCAAAGTGACTCTAAAGCGGGTATCTATATTTCTAATTCGTTAGTTGGTGCCTTTGAAAGGATTAGAAAATTCACGTGGAGCTAATAATGAGACCATTTTGGTGACGGACGTCAGTGAACGCATCATCTGGTATTCTAACCCTTTACGAACACTTACTGATAAAGAAGCATTTGACATACATTCTGGATTTCTAGCCAGAAATGCTCGTACACCAATTTCAGATTGATAGGTTATTTAAACCAGCTATATTATAAGAAAATAGACAGTAAGAAGCAAGTATGTTTAATTCCAAAACTATAACGTACTAACCGGAAATAAAAACAAACAACATAAACATAAAAAACAACCTGAAATCAAAATTAGACGAATAACAATAAACTACATAACCAACAGTAATATTATATATATATATATATATATATATATATATATATATATATATATATATATATATATATATATATATATATATATATATATATATATACAGTTGAGTTGTGTTTTAATAAACGACACATTTAGGTGACAAAACTATTCAAAATATAGTTTAAGAGAGTTTGCTTTGTGCTTCACTCATGTGTATGGCCGGGCCTGTCCCAGTCTGTTTTCCAATATGTTTCCTCTCATGTAACACGCAGATGCTCTCCTCTGACTGGAGCACCAGTCAATTATTTGGGCCGTCGCCTGGTGCCAGCTGCAGAGATTTAACTGCCCACTCCCACAAAATTAGCATCGGGTCACAGGGGACCCACAGTATCCCAATTTCACAGCTCTTTTTTCGAGCTGATTGGTACTCAGTATGTGCACCTGACGGTCACGATAATCTCACGTTAACACCTGAGCCTCTCCGGGACGACAACAGAATCAACCTTTTAAAGTGTTGCGTGAATTAATCTTCGCCGAGGTGTCGAGAGGTTTGCATTTGATATGGAGGTGTTAGAATCTGCTAAGTGGGTTTCCATTTGTTGATGGGGCTGCGGTGGAGTCAAAGCTGCATTCCCATAATGCAGCGCTGGGAACTGAACCTCCTGCATTAACGGTGCCTGGCTTCCTGTGAGTGAACATGCTGCCCTCGCTGTGCTCCTCAGGGAAATGTGAGCTGACAGTGGAAGAAGCTGCAGGTAGTTTGGGAAGAAAGTGGGCCAAGTGGTGCTGAAGGACGGGGAGTTTGACGCTCCACGTCCTTTTTGTCCTTCACTTCCGAATTACTTTCTCAGGACGGCTCAGATCAGACTTGTGAAATACCTCTTTGTCCAAGTATGGCAGAGGGATTTGAATTCTCTCAGTCGTGGTTTGGATTAAGACCTGAACTGCTTCTGCTGTAGCTTCTGGACGTGTCAACCCTTCAGGATGATCAGAGGATGCTGGTCCTCAGGTGTTGGCATCTGTGCTGAGTGCTGTATATTAAGGCTGCAACCACAACGTTGACAACAAAAATTCATCAACGTCAAAATCTGTGCGTCGATGCATCATGTTGCTGTTGGTGTAAGCACACACAGGCCGCAGGATGGGCATCGAGAACTGGTTATTATTGAGAAACAGTGAGAATATCACATTCTCTGGAATCATTAAGATATGTTAGTTTCTGCTCCTTTAAATGGTTCCTGACTGTGGTCCAACTCCAACTGTCCGCCGTCGCTGTCCGCCGTCGCCCCAGGCTCCGCATCACCACCTCCGACTGACCACCTCACCATGTTTGGTGTGTGACGCCACACACTCTCGAGCTAACAGCTAGCATGTCGGCATGTTCCTGGATTATGTGTCATTATTTTAATGTACTTGTTTCATAATGTATGGTGTCCGAGTATCACAGTGAGATGATTAAAGCAACTTTAGGTACAACAGAAATTCAAAATAGGTCCAAACAAAGGTAATCGCGATTACTTGGCGAATTGAAAAAATAATGAATAGATTAGTTGACAACGAAAATATTCACAAGTTGCAGCCCTAGTGCATATATGCTTGGATACGAACTCCTCAGGAATAGTGCAACCTTGAATCTTAATCTCTTTATTTAAACAAGTCAACATCAATTCTCAACATCAACGGCGTTGGTTTGCCTCTTTGTCTCTCTGTGTTCAGAGTAACTACAAGAGTTATGGACAGATTTGTTTCGGGAAATGAATCCGGGAATTTTTTAAAGGGTTCAGAATGGCATTTGGATTCAGGATAGTTGGCGTTGGGAGCATTGGGAGAGTGTGTTGGGGGTGGACTGGAGCGTGGTGGAGGTCTGTGCACTGTGAGTGCTTTTCTAGTTCCTCACGTTTCTTGTGTACCAAGTCGAACCACCGACTCTGTTCGGTCGCTAGTCGCATTGTGTGAAACTGAGGCGTCAAGGAAGGAAGGATCCAAAAGGTGCCAACCATTGTCATGGACATTACTCAGTAATTCATTCTGCAGATATATAACTGAGGAAATGGGACCTCAGGGCTTAAATGGAGCTATTGCCTCAGCCCAGCATGGCCCCCTGTCCAGCAACCTGGGTAGTGCAAGGGATTGGATGTTGGACTTCTTCTTGTTGGCAGACACCTTCTAAAGCAGAGGGCCTCCTCAGCTGAGGTCATTGCTTCTAAACAAGAAAGCTTTGCCCAGAAAGTCAAACATGCAGCTGAGCCAGAGGGCAAGTCAATTTCAGTTCCTTCCCTTTGGTCATGAAAAGTGTCCATAGCCCATGCAGATGAATAAAACCAATAAAAATGGATTCTGTCGTGCAGGTCACTGGTGTCTCCATGAGGAGCTGGGTGTAGTTCATCTGCTTCCTGTGGACATGAAAAGGGAAGTTGAACTACCAACCTTAGAGGATATTATGACGCACCATGCTCACATCATTGACCAAGATGAATTGTTAAAGAATCTAAAACAGTTGAGGTGCGTTACGTTCCTCAAAGACAGACGGAAATGCTGCGTCAAAATGCACTGATGCTCAAATGCGCTATTCAAATTTTACGACGCGCTTCATGCGTCATGATCCCCAAGCAGGAAATGAGCTTTAATTCTGTTGAGTCAGCAGCGGTCCGTGGTCCTTCTCCCTTCCATCATTATTCCTCAGGAGGTCTCGCTTTACGAGCTCCTCTCACCATTGGAGCAGTTCAGTTGCACTGAGTCTTGCTCTGTCGTTCCTTCTATTCACCTGGTTTCACACGGAAACAACACAACGCTTGGGTTTAAGTCCAGGATGCAGAAAAGCAGTTCCACTTTCACCATTAAAACAAGAAGCAGAGAGTTGGCACACATTGTTTACAGTGTTTATATCCCTAATAAGAGCAACACATTGAATAATCTGGTGTGGAACATGATGTTCCTGGACTGAGCTGAGCAGGTTGATACCAAAACTGCAGCGTTCACCGACCAGGGGATTCAGGAATGTCAGAGTCACGGGGATCTGAGGTGGTTCAGGATTCGATTTTGGAGATGAACATGCATGAACATGAACGTTCATAAACGTTCATGAACGAACATAAATGTTCCTCCTGGAGATAGGAGAATGTCCAGATGGTGGTGCATCTTTAAACTGAATTATTCTGATTCTAAAAGTTAAAATAATAAGTCACATCAGCTACGACATTTGAACCACCTCGGCTCATCTTCACGCAACACAAACCCATCTTGTGGCTGGAACCGAAAGCCTTGCGATGGAACCCAAATGCATCCAGACATAAGAAGTGGCTGCACCCATGCCGCCGTCACGTCGGCGCATGCAGAGGAAAGCGCTGCGTGATCAGAAGTGATGGGGCGTCGGCGCCGCCGACAATCCGTGGCAACATTTTGAGGAGATGATGACGGGAAAAGCCGCTTTGAGGAGTGAGCAGGATAATGAGAGCAGATTTAGAATGTTGAGCGGTTTCTAAGTCCGAGTTTGAAATGGAGATTTTAATGACCGAGATTGTGACTAGTAAGAGCTGGAGAGGAGCAGCAGCCCGTCTGAACACTGTTATTACACCATTTAAGTCAGACCTGGCAAAGTGCGGCGCGGGGGCCATGTGCGGCCCAATGCCTGTATTTTTGTGGCCCTTTTGACGTCAGACGAAAAGTTTAACTGACATGTTTTTCTGCTTTTTTTTTGTTCTTTCTCTTTTAGTCACTACCACCATATTCGTATTTAAAGACGAAAATTCTTTTTCATAGGCCATTTTTGTGTTTTTCTTGTTGAAATATTGAAAACATATTTTGAAATAAATTGCCTTTTAATCTTGAATGTCTGGTCCGTAGTTGATTTATATTAAAATTAAACACATGTAAAATAAAATATTTCAATGGGGTTCATGGCATATTTACACTTCTTCATATCTTATACTGTTTACTGATATGCACTAGTTTTGTCTTCAATTGTTTAACTTTTTATAAGCACAATGAATATTTGTCATGCAAATATGTTCTAAATACACAGTGTATGTAACAACCTTTTAAATGAAAATGTGTCAGTGTGCTTGGACTTTCAACTCTATTTTAATTTATAAGGTGATGTCGCATGCTGTAAGTGCTGAGGGAACAAAAGGGACTAAAATAACGACGCACATCCCGTCGTGTCATAAAGTCAGTCTTGTCTGCTCTTATAATTAATTCAAATCCTTCAATAAATAATTTACCATGGAAGTGTTTGGGTTTCATTTTCGAGCCGCCGAGATGAAACTCAAGTGATATAGCAAGAAAATACACAAATGTAAAGTGACACTGTTGTCTTTACATTTGTGTATTTTTTATACACATATATATTTAAATGTTCCTCCTTTTCTCAGTAGTTTGGAATGTTGGATTTGGAATATGCGGATGTGCTTATTACACATTTGTTAACATTTGTAACGTAACTGTCTAACTAAAAGGATGTATATTTCTTCATGCAAACACTGGTTTTAATGCCACTTCCTCATTGAAATCTCATGTTATCTGTTCTATAGTGCACCAGACTGACGGAGGAAAGAGATGAGGCTGAACGACAGCTCAAACACATCAAGAGAGGTGAGTTGTCGCTCGTGTCGTCGTCATCTCTGCCGATGTGATTGGAGCTTGTCGAATTCTAGAGTTGCCATTTTGAATTTGATGTGAAGCTGTGCTGCATCACCTCTCACGACCTCCAAACACAGAGCGCAACCCTGTGACATCCTCTTAAGCACAGATGGAGCACACTGCAAGCACAACTTCCTCAGAACTCAAGTATCTCCTGTTTCTTCCATGTCTTGAATTCTATTGCCATTAGTGAGGTGAACATTTCTGGTTTAATTCTCAACCCTAAATAACATTTGATCTGAAATTTTTAATCTCAATTTATTGCACTGCAGCTGAGTTAACTCACGATTAATGGCAAATGATTCACACATTTTGTCCATCCATCTGTCCTCATCCGTGCCACTTAAATGATGATTTTATCAACAGAAGTGCAACCATTGATGTTTACAATGTCCTGCTGTTCGCATGTTGTCAGAGCCTGTGAGGTGATTCTAAGCAATGTTCATGACAGTATCTGTGATGTCGGATTGTTGGAGTGAACAAATGTTTGCATGAGGGAAACATTATTGGCCACTGTGCTGTTGAGAACAGCTTGCTTTAAACTACATTTAGAACAGATACAAAAGGTAAGAAAAGGTAGCGCCACTCGCCTCAAATATGTCAGTGCTGCCAGAATCCTGACACCTGAGCTTCAGCCACCTGTCCCCTTCACACCTGTCTTGGTGACATCACGGACCCCTTGTCACCTGAGTGGATGTTTTCAGTTGATGAGGGCAGGGCATTTCTGTCTCCATGACAACCGCACTGGTCACACAGGGGAAAGGTGTTTGAGTTTTTGACCTCTGAAGCCACAGAGTGAGCGACAGGAGCGCCGGCACTAAGCTTCATCATGACCATCAAACACGGTGAGACGGCTGTTTTCGGATGAAATCTGTCCTGAACTTCTCTTTTGGTTGGTTGCCAGATTCTACAACGCTCCGTTTTGTTTTCAGTTACCGCCTTTGTAAATGAATGGGAGACTAATGTGTGGTGAATTCGAGGTCACTAGAATCGGGTGGATCAGTTTTCTCATTGTTGGAACGGGAAACCTGAGCAGATGGAGGTTCAGGCAGTGCGATACTCCGGTTGTTTCGAGGATGAATTCAGCTACATTTTATTCCTCTCAAGAACCAGCTGTTTCATAGATGTCCAGTGAATTACTTTTGGCAACATGAACACTAGCAACTAACCTCTGGTGACAGTAGCAGTGTTGTCGTCAAGACCACACCAACCGAGGCAGAGATATTGGGAGGTTGAGACTGACAGTTTATAAGAAACTGATCCACTGGTGAGCCAGGTGTGAGCAGCACCAGTCTGACAATAACCAGTCTTCAGAAACCTTATTGGTGTTTGGGTATCTTCCTGATCAGTTGCAACAAAAACCAGCACCCACTGTGGCCCTCTATCACTTTAAAACCCCAAATGTACAAAACCAGAATCCTTCTTCCACCTATTATGACAGTTTTCTCTGGCGGTGTCGAACAGTCTTGAATAGAAATCCAACGTCCGCCCTTTCCGTGACCAAGACAAGACCCAGACCCTAAAAGAGTGGTCTTCTGACTGGTCTAGAGACCAAAGACCATCCTCAAGTACTACAACACTATAATTTAGAATTGTCATTTGGACTATAAATACAAGGTATGCAAGTCATCATAGTCAGTTGTTTCTGATACCTTGATTTTGTCATAGCTGTTGTGGTCAAAGGAGCCAAATATGAATCACTCATTGTCTAATAAGTCATGCTTTTGTTGCTGTTGGGGTTTGGCTAAATATTACCAACAAAGCTTAACTTAAGATAAATAAATAAAAACAAAACAATTTATTGAAAAAAAACAGTAGATTTATTTGAAAATGTGAACACAAAGATTCTGTGATTTGTAAATATGTATATTTTAATTATTTATTGATATATTGTAGTTTTGAAGCTTTGCCACTAACACATTGGAATAACATTACTTAAAAAAAACAATCCTTAAACACTTGCAAAAACACTTGATGAGTCATCACATACAGTACGCATGTACTGTATAATAATGTTTTTGTTCTTATTCTAAATGACCAACAAAAACTACTCAGACCCCTATGAAGTAATCCATTCAGTCTAAAAATACGCAAATATCTAACACAAATGGGAGAATAAATGCCAGGCCCCTGCAGCCCACCTCCGAAAACACTTCACATTCACATGAAATCAACAATGACAGGGGACAAAATCATCAATAATTGATTCACCATTGTCACATTTGCATATTTTTCAGAAGCAGGTCTGTGCTTGATGGATGTTTTTGTTCGTATCAATGTTAGTTAGATTCGTGTTTTCATTCTAGAATAAGGCAAATCCACAGTTTGACACTTTGGCAGGATTTGACAGTCAAATACGCCGCTGTCACACACCTGCCAAATAAACTGGACCCCAAAGCTCTGATGGCTTGATGGTCCTTCATTCATTTACTCATTTATTCATTCACCGCCGCTCTCCGCAGAAGACAGCGGTCCCCCTTGTCACGTTACCCCCATGAATTATTCAAATCCCCCGACATTCAGGAGTCAGCTGCTGAAAACTGGGGGAAGGTTCTCTCTCTCTCTCTCGGTCTCTTATAGCTGGGTTTCAGTTTGGTTCAGAGTTCTGGTTAGAGATAGTGTTTTGGATGGTTGGGTTTAGAGGGAGAGGCTGGGTAAAGGGTTATGGCCATGAGAGGTCCCCACAAAACCAAAAAAAAAATGTGTGCATGTAAGATTGTTTCAGAAACATGTTACATTTATTGAAGCCAAACAGGAGCGCACACTTTGCACATCAGAGAGGTCAAAGGTCAGCAGTTGTTTACAAGCATCATGGCAGCTCAGACCGGAGCCTCTTCCTGCACGTCTGACTCTGGAGACAGCTGGGACATCTCTAGCTCCTCCACAGGTGCTGGGACCTGCTCTCTCCTCCTGCTCCTCCACACCTTCACCCCCACAGCAACACCCAGCATCATCAGCACCACAGCACTGAGCAGCACAGACCTCAGCAGATGGTGATCAACCTCTGGCTCCCCGAGCATCACCAGGAAGTCAGACCTGAACACACAGAGACGGCCTCTCTCGACCACACACCAGAACTGTCCAACGTCCTGCAGAGAGATGTTCCTGATCACCAGCCTGCTGCCATAGAGATGCATGTGGTCTGGGCGTTCAGAAAAAATATTAAAGACTCGTCCTTCGGTTCTGTTGGACCTCATGAACCAGTGAACCGCATCAGTTTGATCGCCACAGTGGAGAGTGAGATTTTCCCCCCCAGTGAAGAGCTCCACAGCAGGAGGCCCAGGCTCAGGACATACATACAGGGAATAATCATTATGACCAGAAAGACAGGTGTAATTACCTGTGTGGTTCAAACTCAGCGATGGAAATATCAGAGTGGAGTTCAGACTTAGTCTATGGATCCACACTGAATTATCCGTCTTCCACCTGTGGGTTTGGTTTGGGCTGCTGTTGGAACAGTTGAGCTCCAGACTCTCTCCTACAGAGCAGAAGATATATTCTGGTAGTAGTTCAATATAGAAAGCACCGTGAAGCTCACACCTGAGCTGCTGCTTCTCCAGACAGTAGTAGGTGTTGGGCGTAAAATGTTTGGTGGCTGTGAGCTGAAGTTTGTTCTCCACCAGCTGGAGTTGCTGCTCTGGAGATGTTCTACCGTCTATTAGAACTAACCCATGTGATCTGTAGCTCACATAGCCCCACTGAACACTCTGGTTTGGTCCCACACCGTCACAAGTCAGCTTCAAGGTCTGCCCAATGTCCAGGTACGAATACTGGTGTTTCATCCTCTGGTGGTCACAGACGAGGAGGGTGGAGTTCCTCTCCAGGGTCACGTTGCCCCGAGTCCAGCACTGCACCTGGTACTGACCCGAGTGGGAAACAGTCAGAGAGTGTAGCCAATAATAGGAGCCTGAAGAGTTCCACAGGAGCTGCTTCCCCTCACTGGTCCATCTGGAGACGGAGCAGAAGTCAGCGGTGTCGTCCAGGTCGAAGGGATAACGGTACCCTGCTCCCAGGATGAGCTCAGCGTGGATGTTGGAGATGAGCGCCAGCAGCTGCAGCAGCAGCACCTGTGCAGCCATGGTGTCGTCTGTGAGGGACTGAAGTCTGACAGCTGCTTCATCGGCTCTATCTCAACGCCATCAGCAGCTTCGTGGAACTGAGGCTAGATAAGGAGGAGGCTGCATGCTAGGTGCCTGCTAGCATCTTCCTGCTAGCCTTATCAGGTGTGAAGAGTGGAGCATCATCGGCTTGCATGAGTTCCTCATGTGAATGAGATGAGGCAAAGTCAACAAGAACGAGAAAACCTGCTCCTCCATGTTTGACCACGTCACTCAGAAGCCCTCAGTGGTCAGAACTGGGCAGCCGCTGGTTTTGATCCTGAATATCAAACCGGCTGCCACGCTGGAGACTGACAGTCAGTCAAAACCGAGCCGACCTTTGACCTGCTCTGTAATAACACATCACTACCAATGAAGTCTCCATTGGATCAGATCTGGTTCCTCATCAGGAGAATATTTCCGCCCTCACAGCTGTAGTAGTAGGATGAAAAATATGGCAGTTGTAGTACTAGAAGAAGAATATAAAGCGGTTGAATACTTGAGAACGCGCTCTACATATATTTTGCAGTTGTTTTTGATGAGCAGTTATCCTTTATAGTTGCTGTTGTTAGGAGTATTGCTGTATAAAAGGAAGTAAATCTGAAGTAATTCTTCTGACAACAGTGGTATTATTTGCAGTCACACCATTTGTACAAGGCAGTATGAGGCAGGATGCTATAGTACTGGTCATACATCCACCAGCTGTATTGGGGAATGACTAGTTGCAGCTGTAATTCTGCAAAAGTGTCAGCAGCATTAGTTGTATTAGCCTGAGCAGTAGTAACAGTAGATGTTGTCCAAGTCGTAGTTGCAGCAATGGTAATATTATTTGTCCTACGTAGCTCTCGTAGTCATGACGATACTAGACTTAGTAGTTGTACTACTAGCAGTAACTGTTGAAGAAGCATCAGTAGTAGACGTGGGTGCAGTTTTCAAAGTCTCAATTGTTGTGCAGAAGGTTCCAGTAGTATTAGTGGTTGGGTGTATGCAGTATCATAATCGTCCCGCAGTACAACTAGTAGTTGTTGTTATAACTGTGGCGCCAGTTCAGCTTTGAAAGACTGCAGTGGTTGTAGTACACTCAACAGACACTAGTTTGAACGGAAGAGAACTGGAAGTAGACTGAAAGTGTGACACAAATGGTTGTGTTGCAGCAGCAATGGTAAAAGTAGCATGAATATTCAGGTTTGTTCTCTCCCAGTTGAGGGTGAGACTCTTCCCCAGAGGCATCTTCAATGGCAACAACAGCAAGCTACTCATCCTCTCCAGGCTTCATCTTTGTCTGAGCAATCCCATGTAAATATGCTTCAGTTTAACAAAAGCGATGGCCCGCGGCCTTGACGTCTTCTGCAGCCCACTTACTCCGTCGAGCAAAGACGAGCCGCCCGAGGCAGCGCTTTTCTCTGCCGACGTACAGTAAATACACATATAGCCTCAGAGCCAACCAGCTGGTGGCAGGCTCGCTCGCACTTGCTTTTAATATCGTCTTCATCGTGCAACCTCAGTTTGAAGTAGCAGCAGTGTCAGTACTTACAGTTTTTATTTGAAGTGGAGTTGCAGTATTGTGTGTACCAGTGATAGTAGGGCAGTGAACATTACTGTTATCAATGACTCTAGTAGTAACTAGCTGATTGTTACTGTACCCTACATTTGATCTGTCTGTATAATTATATACCTTTTTAAGTAGTGATGTGTAGATAAGGTATCATGAAACAATGTTGCTGGGTGGATGAAACAGTGTCTTAATATTCAGAGGCCACGAGGTGGCGCTCCTGGCTTTGAAATGATGTGAGGTTTCATTGAATGAGTTGTTCAAGTCCAAACATTTTACTGCAGACAGTGCCATCTGGTGGCCTCTGAAAAGAAGGACACGGTTTCATGACACCCCATCACTCGTTTTAGGCATTTGAAATACTGTTGATCGCAATGAGCTCAATAGACTGCAGGAGTATTCTGAAATCAGACTCACAGCCAGATGGTGGTGGTAGCTATGGCCAAAGTTGATGGTTGGTATAGTAACATAAAAGCAGATGTGTTGGTCCCATGTAGTGGTCGTAACACTGTTGTGGAGGCAGTCAGGGTAATGTCTCTGTGGTAATCGTGGAACAGTTGTATGTATTAACAATTAGAGTACTACCAGAAGTAATATCATTAGAAGTAGTACCAGAAGTAGAAGAAGTTTTTTGGGAGTTGTACTATTAGTCACAGTGGTGCCAACACTATTCATAGATTTAAGCATTGTAATATTTGTGGCATACAGCAGGTAGTAGAAGTAGTAGTAGTAAATGTTGCAAGTATTAGTAGGTGCTGATGACGAGGTTGTCAGACGTAGAAATATCAGTGGGAGAAGTATTTTCTGCAGTACGTCAGTAGCTCCAGCTGGGCGACCCTTCTGATGCCTCTGTTCTCAGTGTTTGACTGAGGGAAGCGAGAGAGGAAGATGGAGGACGGGAACGGCTTCTATTTTTATTCCTTCATTCAATGTTTAACGCTTCTGTGAGAGCTGCGCTGGTGCGGTTCCCTTCCATCCACAGAGGCGGGTCAACCCTCGGCATCCCTCATTCAGAGGCTCTGACCACCCACACGCCACCGTCCATCCCTCCATCCCTCCATCTCTCTGCTCGGCTGCACCGCTGCAGCTCAGGGGTCAGACACAACACAGGAGGCCAAGTGAGGGGGGCCAAACTGCCATCAAAGCCGCCGCCTCGGAATTGTGGTTTCGGCTTCACCTCGATCACAATAGTCCTTCTGCCTCTGTGATTCCTAAAGACCTATCTCCGGATTATTCTCCCAACATGTGCTTTAGCTGCTGCTGTCTGCAGTGTTTATTTTTAAGGATCCATGTAGCAGATATACTCACAGCCGGGACTTACAAGTCTGTAATTCGCCTGATGGTGCTTCTCTCACTGCGTCCAGCCGTTCGTCATGTTTTCTCTCGGCCCGCAGGACTCTGTGACACAGATAGGACTGAGGTTGTGGTTGTCATGGCGATAGCGCAACAGTGAGCGTGAACACTGCGGCGCTGACACGCAAAGGTCATTCGCTGTTTCCCAAACTACTGGCTGTCATGTTGGCACGCGGCTGCGCACCAAACTCTGTTGTTGTCGCTTGTCCACAGAGGTGGCCGGCGAGTGCGTGGTTTTTCGCCGAGTCAGCAGAAGAGTTCCGACTGCAGTCTGTGGTTGCTGTGTCATTAACTGCATTATTGATGTTTGTGGTGTGAAATTTACATCTCGCAGGCGAACACAAGTGTTACTCTATTATTACGACTTCTGACGACACAACTGACTGTGGGTTTAAACCTAACACAATATTTGACGGGACCTTGCTCTCGTCTGGTGTTGTACTTCATGGTTTAGAAGGTTAAAAATATGATTTCTCTTTTCACATCCATAAGTGTTTCTTTAAGATTTAATTCTTTCTTTTAATTATTGTTTAATCAATTATTGTTTAGTTATTGTTTTTATTTATTTATTTGATCTATTGTTACATTTGTATCTGCCATTATTGTTTTAAATTTAATGAATGTATTTTTGCTTCCTTTTTAGAGTTATATCAATTTTTTTATTTAATATTTTTCAATAATTTATAGTTAAAAAATATTAAACAATCCTGGTTTGTTTTCTGTTTGATTTATTTTATTACTCTGTTTATATTAGTAGTTTCCTTTTGTTTAAAAAGAGAATAAAATAATATACATTTTTATATATACTTCTATTTATATATATGTTATTTTATGTATAATATATGATATTAATAAACATTAAAATTGGGGGCGATATATTTTTTCGCATTTTAATTTGTTTCCTAATACACACACTCTTCCTCTTTTCCTTCCATAAGTGAACCATAAGTGAACCATAAGTGAAACCTGTGCCTGTAGATGTGAACAACCCCAGCCGATGATCACATTAGTTCATCCATCAGGTCGGATGCTGTTAATGGATCAGGCTAGGTTAGCAGGGACTTCCTGTCGGCTGTAATTTAATCCGAGGGCCTTTGGTCCCTCTGTGTCGCCTCAGACTCGGAGAATCGATGAAGAAGACGAAGGGTGGGAAGTTTCTCTGTGTCGTTCTAGTGGAATATTAGACATGTCAATGATTTAGATCCATGCTCACGTCTGAACTCAGCCTGTGACTCTGCGGTTCACTCATCAGCTCGAACAAACCGCCGTGCTTTGGTGTCTGTTTCCCCCCAAACTCACCAAATCTGGGTCGTTTTAAAAATAGCTGGAGATGAACTTGATGGCCTCAATCGGACGCAGACTGGCTTCTCTGGCTGAGTCACATGCAGACGGTTGTAGGAGTGAAACACCACCTGAGAATGTTCAATGATTTTTTTTTATTATTATTCAGCATTCCATTTCAAGTTATTGTGCCCTTTCATTTGAAATGTCCCTGGTTTTGGTTGAATTATTTTCTTCACAATCACATTAGAAATTATGTTTCCTTAATATCACACAGTTTATTTTTTGCTTAAATAAAAATATGTTGTCTATTTCTGTCTCTCATTTACATATTTATCAAACAAATATGACAAATTATAATTATTGTTGTTTTTTTCTCTACATATTTTTATATATTTGATGTTATTTCATCAAAAATGTTGCTTAACCTTAATTTATTTAGTTGTTGCATGGTAACTGTAGAATTTAATCTCTCTGTATTTTTAAATTTCCTCTTGCTGCTGCTCCTGCTTTATTTGTTTGTGCGTGTTTGTTCACATTTAAAGTGGAGCTTCTGTCTTCATTCCTCCTGGATAAACCCTGTTCTCTTCCTCTCCAGTGTCTCAGATGGTGATCGAGGAGGTCAGCGTTCTGCAGACTCAGCTGGAGATTGAGAAGTCCTGTCGGGAGAATGCAGAAGCTTTGGCCACAAAGGTCAGACACACACACACACACACACGCATCAATGCGGCGAGATTAGTGCAGGATCCTGAACTGCAGAGCAGTGAGTCAGGATGACTTGACACTGCATCACTTGTGAGTGTTGAAGCTCTGCTGATGCTACTCTGGTGTAGCAGGTGACTTCATTATTTAACTGCAGCACCGTTGGCGTCTTTGTTCTGCTCTGATCTTCATGATGTGAAGTTGAGGAAGAAGGTGGATTTTTCCACTCTTTTCATGACTTGTTCATCCAGGTTTATGCTATAGTCCTCACAGCATTGTGTGATCACTTCATGCTCTGATCTCTGTTGAAAGGCTCCACCTACTGGTGTGACAAAGGAACACCTGTGTCTCTTTCTCCCTGCAGTTGAACTGCGAGAACAGGAAGTTGAAGTACCTCAGCTTGTCGTCTCGGCCGTGTCTGGACGAGCTGCTCCCCAGCATCTCTGACTGCATCGCTCTGGAGGCTGACACGGACGCCGCCGACTGCAGTCCGGACACCTTCACACAGTATCAGGAGCAGGTCAAAGGTAGCGAGCCGACCACGCTGTCGTCTGTGCCGTGGTGTTCACGAACTGGAGGAATGACTTTCTCTGTTCTGCTGACAGAGCTGAGGGACACCGTGAGCAGCTTGTTGGAGGAGAAGAAGAACTTCGTCTGTCAGATTCATGACCAGCAGAGGCGGATAGAGGAGCTGATGGTTCAGGTGAGAGGAGGAGTCGGTGATGAAATCACAAGTAGCAGCTGACGTGTCTTCCATGGACAGGCGGAGAAGGATCAGGCGGCGATGAAGGAGCTCCGTGAGACTGTGGAGCAGCAGAGGACCACCATCAAGAGGTTCAACAGAGGTGAGCGACAGCAGCTAGTGTGGACATGAGTCAGTGGGTTCTAACGTCGTGGCTCTTTTCAGTCTCCATGATGGCGACTCAGGAGTTCGAGGGCATGAAGGAGCAGCTGGACCTGGAGCAGAGTCTTCGGGTCAAAGCAGAGTCGTACGCTCACGAGGTAACTAAGTGCTGGTGCGAATGTCCTGCTTATCTGAGCTCCTTCAATAAACCTGGGTCTGAACTGCATAGTGATCAAGTTCCCTGTGAGGAGAAACGTTTCTTCTCCATCTGTCGCTTTGTCTGCTGCGGTGAATGACAGACTGAGGGTGGTCCCACTTCTGAAGGCTCTGCCAGAGAGGACTCTTTCTTCTGTCTCGGATGACAGAGGGACTCTCTGCTGGTGGCCCGTCCACTCCTTTGATGTCTGGTGCCCAAATAATAAAGGCACTGGAGCCCACGCAATTTGGCCAAAAAGTGACGTTACCATGGAAACATGTTACGATGAAGATGATGATGACAGGGAGCTTTAGACCTTTAAAGACATTATCCGGTCCCTTGTTTTTGTGTGTTTGTAGATGCTGGTCAAGCAGAAGGAAGCCAACCGTCAGAGCATGTTGCTGCTCCAGAACTCGGAGCCCAGCGTGCAGCTGCTGAAAGCTCTGGAGGACGTGGCCACCATCACCAAGACTCTGGAGGAGGAGCGTCTGGAGCATCAGCAGAAGGTAGAGGCTCAGAAAAGCTTTGGTGAAGGTGGACGGGACTGACTGAGACCGGTCCGAGGTGAGCCCCCGAGTCTCACTCGACCTTTCTCTGGCCTGTAGGTGCAGAGTCTGGAGTCTCAGCTGGAGCAGAGCTGCATGAAGAAAGAGCTGGAGACTCTGCAGAGGCAATTGGAACTGCTGGAGGAGGAGAAGAAGGAAGTGGAGGGACGACTGACGCAGCAGCAGAAGAGGAGTCAAGAGCTAGAGAAGCGAAGTGAGTGGAGGAGAACGTACACGATTCCATTCCTATATTTGTGGGGACCGGTCATTGACATACTTTCCCCAGCCTCAAACTCAAACTTGATTCAGAAGAAGTAGTACATTTCATCTCTTCTCTGTAATCAAACGGACCTGAACCTTCACGCCGTCTGTGTTTACCTGGCCACAGACGGTTCAACCGTCTGCTCCTAGATTTTGGCGAGGAGTTTCAGTCGCAGCAAACTCACAGATGTTGCTTTTAATTAGGTCAGGAACCAAGTGAGTAGGTGCAAGTAACACGATGCAAATATGGGGAACACGTGTGTGAGCTGAACATGTGGTCCAACCTCAAGAATATGCTGAACACACACGGATGTGGACTGAGCCAGTTCTTCTCTCTGCAGTTCATGAGCTGCAGATGAAGGAGGAAGTCGCCACGACGACCAGCACTGCTCCCCCTCCTCCTGAACCTGCTGTGGCGCCACCACCTGCCCCCATCCCGCAGCCTCCCCCGCCTCCCCCGCCTCCTCCACCTCCACCGCCTCCACCCCCGCCCTCCAGATGCAACCCCCTGAGGTGAGAGCAGTTTTCAGCTTCACACCTGAGGATGAACAGTCGAGAGAAACTAATATATGAACACACAAGACACAAAAAGCTGGTTGAGATTATGGGAAATATTTTGAGCCCGTGTTTATGTCCTCTATTATTTATTCATCAAGCAAGAACATCATATTCTGATAAAAAAAAAAATAGAAAGTAGCTCACTAAAAATAAGGTAAATAACCTAAAAATACATAAATAATAACAAAAACAAAACCTCTAAGACTGATGAAAAATGTATTGTTCTTATGATTCTTATTGTTAAATAAATAGCTTAGGAAGTACAGGAACTGTAAAACTGAAAACTGGTTCAAATACAGTGGAATAAAACTACATACAAATATATCATATAAATGTAATAACTAGAAATATTGGAGTACATTAAAGGAGCTTCTTGCTAAGAAGGAAAAGCAAGGCATTTTATACCTTACTGATAATAGTTTTTCCATCCTGGGTTTATTCTTAAATCTGAACAATGTTTTTTGTTTTGTGGCCCAGTTCTCTGATCGCCATCATGAGGAAGTCCTCTAAAGGTTCCAAAGGCTCGGTGAAGGCCGAGCAGCCTCAAGGTGAGTCCTGAGACTCACTGTCTGTCAACAAGTCTGGTGAGTCACGGAAGCTCTCGACCCGCTCAGCGTCGGAGGGCGTGGACGACGTGAAGGTGAAGGCGGTGAACGAGATGATGGAGCGGATCAAACATGGCGTCGTCCTGCGGCCGGTCAAGAGCCAGGAGAGCAAGGTCAGACCAGTGTGTGTTGAGAAAGCTCTGGTGTCTTCCACCCACCTGGACACCAGAACGCGCCTCTTTAAAGACTCCGCTCACTCTGCTTTATTAGGTATTGATCTCGCCGAGCTCCCTGATCAGCGCCCGCCCCTCCCTCATTTATCATCGTTGCTCTGATGTTTGCGAGGCCTCGCAGCTCAACATCCATTTTAATTCGTATAAAAGTGAACGATCAATGACGTGGACCAAAGCCACCGCTCTTCATTCAGACAGCTTCACTGGCAAACACTGACTCATACATAATATCGTGTTTAATATTGTGTTTTGTTTTACACACAGTCAAAAATCTCATTATTAAATTATGAATTGATGATGGTTTTATTGGTTTGAATGCCATACTACTATACTATCTGTCTATTGCCTTCATTGTATTCCATTGACTCAAAGGGATTTTTATTAACATTTACATTTTATTAATATTAACAGATTAATATTAGCGGTGGGACTTTAACAAGTTCATTATGATATGATATAATATAATTAATTACAACAGCAAAATAATAATTTAATTTAACTGAACAGTTTGCTCTCCAGACCACAGGGAACCTTTGTAAGTGCAGCAGTTCCTGGTCCACTGATCCCACTGATGCGCAAGACACGTGGCAGATAGGATGATAACAGCAACAACAAACATGGAGGTATCCCTGAACAAAAGCGAACAAAAGCATCTGTTTGCTTTCGTTCAGGGAGGTTTTTCACTACACTATGGCAAAAGTTTTTCAAGACATTAAAAGAGCTTTAGTTTAAATAAGGCGATATAAAAACTTGAATATAGCCACCATCCTGATTTATTGTGCCATTGTCAAACTGATGCAAAATAAACAATATTTTGTTATTTAAATGTATGTATGGATCCATCATTTCATTCAGTAATATACCAAATTCATTCAAATTGAAAAATGTGGCTTCTGGTGGCAAATATTCTTATACCATTAAACTGCGATTAATTAAGATTAATAACCATAAATTCTCAAATTAACTAGATTTTTTAAATAAAATTCAAATATATATATATATATATATATATATATATATATATATATATATATATATATATATATATATATATATATATATATATATATATATATTTGATTGATTTGATTAAAAAAATCTAGTTTATATATAGTATATATATATATATATTAACAATATATTAACAATATAAACTAGCTTATTTTATGTTTTTGTTTTGGATTTATTAAATCATATTTATTTGACATTTTTGAGGTGTTTCTTGTTTGCAATTATATTCACTTTTTAGTAAAAATGTGAAATAATATCTCATTATTCGATTTATTGTTCACTTTTTTGGTCTTGAAATTGTGGTGGATTTAATTCTAGTTTTGCACTATGATTGTTGTGATAGCAGCAGCATTCAAATGTGTGTTTCCGTCCTTGTTCTTCCCCTCCATGCTGCCACCACAGCGGGTCGCAGTCAAAGTGAGTATATTGACGCCGGCATCCATCTTTGTGACAACCTGTTCTCCCCCAGGGGGTCCGGCCTGGTCCCCTCCAGGGGTCCGACATGGTCCACCTCCTGACCTCATGAACCTCCCCTTACATTTCAATCAGCTGAGCACATTTATGCACGCATCCTGAGCTCACTCATTTGAACCTTTGAGTGAATCAATATGGGTGTTTGGGGGTTAGATTCGGGGTCACACATGGCAGGTGTTGGCGCAGTCACCAATGTCAGTCTCTTGATTTTCCAGCAGCCGCCGGTGAGTGAGGAGAAGCCACAGGAAAGTGCCATGGATGAGCTCAAAGGAATTTTGGTAAGAATTAGATTTCATTTTAAACATGACAGGAGCATGAATGAGCGTGAAGTCGATGTTGTTAAAAGAGGCTGGATTGTTGTGTCAGGAAACGGTGAAGCGCAGTCCCAGCAGAGGCTCGCAGGAGGCCACGCCCTCGCCGCCCAGCAAGAAGACGGACAGCGAGCTGGAGGTGATTCTGAGACGCCGGCGCAACAAAGCGGGAGAAGCTGGCTCTGGAGGTAAAGTCAAACACGATGAAGCCTCATGAAGCCTCGTCGTCCGTAGGTGGTGCTCTGATCTGAAAATGGTTGTTGAAAGACTGCAGCACTGAGAGCGCCATCTGGTGGGCTCTGAAAAAGATGACACTTCATCTCTGAATCAGAGGATTTGGTTTGCTGTCCAGACTCAGAGAGCAGAAATGAGAAAGAGAAAGTTGTCAATGCGGAAGCTTTTAATTCTGCTGCGATCAATGATGGAAAAACTGAACCAGTCACTCCAAACTGTGTCAGATGGGTCGGCTTCCCTTTTCACTGAAATCGACTTTGCCTCCGAGCATGTACGATCACAGCAGGAGTCTGGATGGTTGACAGGAGGTCAGCTAGTTCGAATGCTGCATCAAAATCACCACATATTTTATCTCTGTCTTAAAAAAATTGAGAGTTTCAATTTATGCTTTTACTTTCTAAAGGAACATCTCCGTCCTCCTTCTGTATTCCAGATGAGCGGGACGGTCAGCTGAGCCATGTCTCGTCCTCCGACAGCCTCAACGGGAGACGAGCCAGCACCGACTCGGGCAAAGATCTGGAGGGTCCAAACGGAACCCTGAACCCAATGGTCAGCGTTCAGAGGCGCGGGTCCGGACCTGGGCCCATCGTGGCGAGGAGGAAGAGCTCGGACACGGGCAGAGAGCCAAGAGCCGGGTCCTGGCAGGAGAGGCGCTCCTGCAGCTCGATGTCGGAGAAAGACTCGGCTGAGAGTCCGGTCAACGGCTGCATCAACAGGTGCGTGTGACCTAGCCATCCGGTGTAAAGGTCAGGGTCATGCTCATCGTGACTTATCCTCCTTACACAGTGCGGAGGAAGAGGCAGCTGTGAATGGGACCTTGAAATCCGTCCAGTCCAATGGAGTCGACCATGTGGAGCCCGGCGAGGACGCCGACGTTTACACCGCTCCTGTGAATGGAAGCGGTGACGCCGAGTGTTAGAGCGAGCTCAGAGCATCCCCAATGTTTGTGCCTGTAACCTTCACAGATCCGCATCCTCCCAGCGAATCAAACGGAGGCATGTGGAAGTTACAGAACACAACACTGTGGGACGGACGTGAACTGACCGAGGGAAGTTGCACTCGTTTTGCACAGAACCTCATTTCTTTTCTTTCGCTCTCACGATTCTTGCTTCAGTTTCCGTTTCAGATTTTACTGGCTGACTTTTAAACTACTGCACTGTACTGTTGTCCTTATCATCTGTGAACTGGGGGGCTGCACGCATATGTTGGGTCACATGACCAGATGTTCCGTAAGCCGGTGTGTAGTGAGTGTGATGTAGGTGAAGTTACTTTGAGTTACAGTGGGAACCTCGGTGGACGGAAACCGACATGATAAGGGTTGGAACCCTGTAAAACTGTCATACCAGCAGCAGTAATGTTACGTCAGAAGATATCGCATTAGCACGGCCAACATCAATCGTAGTAAGAAAATGCAAAAACTGCTTCCTGTTTGTCCAACCTGAGGTTGATGGTGCAGCCCTCTTCTCTGGTAGCTTCTTTCCCAGGTGCTGAGTGAAACCTCCTCCTCCTGCTTCTGAGAGTGAGGAACGACAACCAGGAACAAAGAGGACGAGACAGTTCCAGTGAACGCAACTGTTTTGTGTTCACATGGTGGACGTCGACGTGTGAGCGTTCTACCTCTCCACAGACACCTGCCTCCTGAGTCACTGGCCAAGCTCCCTCCACCTGAGAACACGCGTCTTCCTCTTGCCCTGGTGGCCTGTATGCACACGACACCCCCCTGTTACGTCCATCACCGCGCACTTCCTGTTGTGCAAAAAGTATGCAAATACATATTTGTGAGACGGCTTTTCTTTTTTCAAAGCACAGATTCACCATTTGCAGTGCATTTTTCTGTCCCTTTGTTTGACTCTAATGCAATTGAAAGTGCTGATAAGGCTGCACGTGAACCAGGGCATATCGGCTGGAGCACTGCTTCACTGTTGTTTGCCTTATGTTGACCATGAGGGAGGTGTGAGTGTAGCGTGGGGTTCGCAAGTGTGAACCTTAACACCAGTGACGGACAGGTCAAACCTCAGACAAACATCATTTTAATGGAACGCCCCCTATTGAGCTCTGAAAACACTGCTTCGTGAAACCTTATCGACCGATCACTAGAGAATACAATAACCGTATGTCGATCCCTCTGTTTACTGAGCTCAACTTAGAGTGTAGCTCTTGATTTTGAAATGTGTTTGCGGCAACAATTCTATGTTTGTACTCCACAAATAGTCACTTCTCCATAACATCATGGTCCACCAATGCATCTCTCTCAAACAAATATATGCACATGTGGAATAAAACCAACGACTAGAAACTGTACAAATCAGCCTTAAATGCAATACATTTAGCAAACTCCACCTTCCTATTGTGTAGATACGGGAAAACATTGTGGATCAAGCTGCAACGGAATTTTTTTTTCTGATGGTTTGCAAACCACATGATACACTCACATCTCCAAATGATTCTTCTTACTCATTTTCCAATTCCTGTTAACCCGGTGGTTACTTGCCGATGATGAATCGCTGTATACTGAAGGCTGTGTGTGCGAGTATGTGTGTGTGTGCTGAGGATATAAATGGATTGTGAAAAGATTTTTTTAAAAATGGGTTTTCATTTTCGCACCACTAGAAATAAATGACAAATGAATCCTATCTATGGTTTGTGCGTCACTCATCAGTTGTGGTCATCTTTTTGTGACTTAATCCCTTTTATTATCACACCAGGAATTTTTATTTTTAAAAATTATATTTAGAAATATATTAATTAAAACAAATACATGTTATTTAGAATTATTATTATTATGTACAATATTTCATTTATGTATTCATGTATTAATATTTTTCACTAATGGACATTGACAATTGCATAAATGTCCACTGCTGCTACAATCTGGTAACCCGTTTAAACTCAGATGGGAAACGTTTAATCTATAAAACGATATGAATTGCGCACCTCACAGTTTCTGCGTGTTATGAAGTACTGTACTTGAAATGGTGGTAACTCTCCGAGACAGCAGATGGCGCTGTGACCCTGCCAAGACAAGAAGACACACCGGCGCGAGCGATGGGCAAAACAGTTCATTTTAGTGACTCAGTTCATTGAATCTCGTTCAGTAAAGGAACTTTTTTTTTCAGTCTTACCGTACTTTCACATCGGCAGCATGTATCACGCAGATGGATTTTATTCATACAGTTTATTATTTCTAAAAGATCATGACGTGAACGTGCCTTAAGTTTCGCCACCTAGAGGCGACTTGCAACATTGTAATTGAATTAATTGCAGTCTGATGTAAAAGTTAATTTCATTGACTTTAACAACATTTTACAAATAAAACAGTGTCAAACGTGGCGTGCTGTTAAAATTTGGCATTTTTTTCTGTTTGCAGACATTCTTTATACAATTTACTGCTTGAATGAAGAAGTGGTTGGACATCATTCTTCAAGATCTGGAAACATTTGCAAAGGATGAATGGTCCAAAATTCCTGTCGATACATGCAAGAAGCTTATGAGCAATTATAAAAATCGTTTAGAGGCTGTGAAAAAAATAAGGGTTTTGCAACTGAGTATTGAGGCAGGGTATGAATAATTTTGGACAGTGTGATTTTTTTTGTCTTCACCCTGTTAAAGATGTTTATTTATACTTTCTATGTTAAATAAATAGGTTATGGCTTCAGTCTTTCTTGCGTATCCTGTTTAAGTAAAATCTGAAGCGATATACTAATGTGTAACTGAAAAAAATAAGGAAAAAAGTGAACTCCCTGGGATGACTCGCAGTTCTCAGTTCATTTTGAAGAGTCGTTCAAATGAACGAATCGTTCAAAGAACCACGCATCACTGACCGGCACCAAGATGGCGTCGCAGTACTACATGGAGATGCAGGAGAGCTTCAGGAACAACAGCAAAAGTCGGGAGATCGCGGCTCACTCTGCCAAAGTTCACTCAGTAGCGTGGAGCTGTGATGGCAGGAGACTCGCCTCTGGATCCTTCGATAAAACCGCCAGCGTGTTTATCCTCGAGAAGGACCGATTGGTGAGACCGCTGTGCAGTTAGCATGCTAGCATTAGCTCTGTTTTGGTGGATGGAGCACTCCAGACAAACGCGCCTATTAATTTCTGATGCTTTATTTGTTTATTCATAATGTCGAAAGGGATTAGTGATACTGGCGGTAAGTTTTGGGAACAAACTAGCGCTGACGAGAAAGTATGACGGTGTCATCGCTCGTACTGGAATGTTTGAGAGGAAATAACTGGGAAAAGGAGCAATGAAGCGACACTTTTCAGTGCAACTACTGCAGCAGCTACCACAGTTACTATACGGTGAAGTTGAGTTCTGGACCTTCAAAAAGAAGAATAATCAAAATAGGCACAGATACATTACATTTTAGGTTGTTTTTATTTCACTTTTGGGAGTGATGGCAGTCCGACGTTTGTAGGAATGACAAACCATATGAACCCTAATAAACAAGTGATATTTATATTAATGCAACAAGGTTGAGAACATGTGTTGAGTTCTAGTTTTGTCTAGAGTATTGAAAGGTATGTCTTCTTCCAGGTGAAAGAAAACAACTACAGGGGTCACAGTGACAGTGTGGATCAGCTGTGCTGGCACCCCACCAACCCAGATCTCTTCGTCACAGCATCTGGCGACAAGACCATCCGAATATGGGACGTCCGCACGACCAAATGTATCGCAACGGTTAACACAAAAGGTGACGTAACGTTGAACGTGTAACAAGTCAATGTTTTCAACCGTGTTACACAGTTTAAATGGCTTTTTAAAGAAGTTTAATCCAGAGGTCTGTCTACCTCCAGGTGAGAACATCAACATCTGCTGGAGCCCCGACGGCCAGACCATCGCCGTGGGCAACAAAGACGACGTGGTGACCTTCATCGACGCCAAGACGCATCGGTCCAGAGCGGAGGAGCAGTTCAAGTTCGAGGTGAACGAGATCTCCTGGAACAACGACAACGACATGTTCTTCCTCACCAATGGGAACGGCTGCATCAACATTCTGAGGTGAGACACACACATGCACACACACTCTGAGTCACACAGGTCTTCACCAAACGCCTCTCCAGTTATCCAGAGCTGAAGCCCATCCAGTCCATCAACGCTCACCCCTCCAACTGCATCTGCATCAAGTTCGACCCCACAGGAAAGTACTTTGCTACAGGAAGTGCTGATGCTCTGGTCAGTCTGTGGGACGTGGACGAGCTGGTGTGTGTGCGCTGCTTCTCACGGTGAGAAAAACAAGTTCATCGACACCGAACATCTCACTCATGTGTTGCTCTCACTCTGTCCCGATCCCAAACAGTAGTTTGACTCTCAGTCTGCTCATGTATTATTTACATTTTGCTTCGATTTTTTTTGTTTGTTTGTTTTAAAGATGTGCCAACTACATTGTCTTTAACTACTCACTTTTCAGACTGGACTGGCCTGTGAGGACACTGAGCTTCAGCCATGATGGGAAGATGTTGGCGTCGGCGTCGGAGGACCACTTCATAGACATCGCAGAAGTAGAAACAGGTGAGACGCATCAGTGCTTTACGTCTCCGTGGCTCAGGTTTGCAACAGGAAAGGAAAACTTCATGACAATGTCTCTGTAGGAGAGAAACTCTGGGAGGTTCAGTGCGACTCACCGACCTTCACGGTGGCCTGGCACCCCAAGAGGCCTCTGCTGGCCTATGCCTGCGACGACAAGGAGGGCAAGTATGAGAACAACCGCGAGGCTGGAACGGTCAAACTCTTTGGGCTTCCCAACGACTCTTGAGACTCATCGCCGCCTCCTGACCGCCAAAATGAGCTGGACTTCCACCGCTAAGAGGCGCTGTTGTCCAACTAAGAAACAGCCCGTACAACAGTCACTGTTTTTCTGTAAAATACCCTTCATTTTGATATTAAAACATGTCTTTTTGTACATCTGTCGTCTCATTTTTTTCAGCTCTGCAGCTAGTTTTATGAGTAGAAGAAGTTTAGATTTTATATCTGTACTCCAATACACATCTTAAATGTCAATTAAAACCGTGGAATTATAACATTTTTTATATATTATATTATAACAACTTTTTAAATCGTCTTCATAAATGTCGCAACACAGTGGACTTTAAGGCAAAACGACGATATTTACCCTAAAGATGATCTAATCTAAATGTACAGTAAATATCAAAAGCTTTTAAAATACCTCCATTTGTATTCAAGGAAGCGTCGTCGTTTCTAGGATGAGAAGAGAAAAATTACTCTTTCAAGGATAAAAAAAAAAAAACTCTTTTGCCAGTTAACGCTTGTATTTGAAGCTGCACCTGACAGCAGGTGACGCCTTTTCAATTAAACAATCCAACATGGCGTCGCCGTCCAGCCAGGGTCCGACAGAGAGCCTCCGAAGTACTAAAGTACGGGAAATGTCTGCTCACACAGCCAGAGTCCACTCGGTGGCGTGGAGCTGTGACGGCGAGAGACTTGCTTCTGGCTCCGTTGATAAAACTGCGGGCGTTTTTATGCTCGAGAAGGACCGTTTGGTGAGTCGTTTGTTTAGCATGCTAATGTTAACTTTGTTGAGACTGAGCGTCGACTTTTTGGTCATGTGAAATCCCTGTTTTAACTGAACGAATCATTTCAGTGATACAGTTTTGTCATTCAATTTGTCTTGTATATTTGTTAAAAAAAACAGTCAAAACTGCGGTTCAACTACCAATATTCTTAGCTGCAACATTTTATTTTGTTATTGTTATGTTACTTCAATGTTCCATTTGAAGTAACATTTTTCGAGGTGAGTGAAATAAAAAAGTTTTGAATTCATTGTTTGTAGTGTACATTTCCACTCTAATATTATTCACTCAGTCTTGCTAATGCTCGGTTTATTATTAAAATGTGACTGTGGTGTCTGTTTTGACGCGCTGATATTTACATCCAGGTGACAGAGCACAACTACAGGGGTCACAGTGACAGTGTGGATCAGCTGTGCTGGCACCCCACCAACCCAGATCTCTTCGTCACTGCGTCCCTTGACAAGTCCATCCGCATTTGGGATGTCCGCACAACCAAATGTGTCGCGGCAGTGAATACAAAAGGTGATTCTACATGGTGGTGACATTCGCTGAAGCTTAGCATCTTATGTACCTGTTCTTCACCAAGTTCATGTTTGTCTCCTCGACTCAGGTGAGAACATCAACATCTGCTGGAGCCCCGACGGCCAGACCATCGCTGTAGGTAACAAAGATGATGTGGTGTCCTTCGTGGACACCAAGACGCATCGGTTCAGAGCGGAGAAGCAGTTCAAGTTCGAGGTGAACGAGATCTCCTGGAACAACGACAACGACATGTTCTTCCTCACCAACGGGAACGGCTGCATCAACCTTCTGAGGTGACACACACACACACACACACACATGCACACACACTCTGAGTCACACAGGTTTTACTCAAACGCCTCTCCAGTTATCCAGATCTGAAGCCCATCCAGTCCATCAAAGCTCACCCCTCCAACTGCATCTGCATCAAGTTCGACCCCACGGGGAAGTACTTTGCTACAGGAAGCACCGACGCTCTGGTCAGCCTGTGGGACGTGGACGAGCTGGTGTGCGTGCGCTGCTTCTCACGGTGAGTGTACAGCAGTCACTGCTCTTGAGTGGAAAAACCAGGAAGCCTTGTCCTCAGACTGGAGTGGCCAGTGAGGACTCTAAGCTTCAGCCACGATGGGAAGATGTTGGCGTCGGCATCTGAGGATCACTTCATCGACATAGCAGATATAGAAACAGGTGAGGGGTGACAAGTGAAGTGGTCAACCCTGGGCATCATAAAAATACAAGACAAGCAGGGGTCACATATAGTTTGATATTCTGCGACTCTGTTTGTAGGAGGAGAGCCCCCCCAAACTTCCTCCTCAGTTAGTGGTTCACTGTCTCCGTCTCTGCAGGGGAGAACCTCTGGGAGGTCCAGTGCGACTCCCCCACCTTCACAGTGGCCTGGCACCCCAAGAGGCTACTGCTGGCGTACGCCTGCGACGTCACGGACGGTAAGTACGACAGCAGCCGTGACGTGGGGATGGTCAGACTCTTTGAATTTCCAAATCACACCTGACAATGATACATGAGTCTTTCCGCCGGCAGGAGGCGCTGCCGTTTCACAGAGAAACGGCCTCCCTTGCTTTTGTAACTCCAGCTGGACTTTCAAAAGTACTAAGTAGAAACATTTTGTTCCGCTACACAAGTGCCCTTATCGCTTTTGAGCTTTATTTTATGGGTATAAACATGGTGCCGTGTGACAAAGGTGGAACAGCTCAGGGTCAACGCAGTTCAGTTGGTGAATTATAGTTTAGTCTCATTGATTGAGGATGGTTTTTTTTTACGTCTGTTTTGTTAGGATTCATTTCACTCTTGAAGGCTGCTAGCAGTCTGTGCTTGTTCTGATAGTCCATCTTTGTTTTAGACAAAGTGATAAACAACTTTTTTTGACCCCCAGAATTGCTGGATTTCACACTGGTCATGACTGTTGAGCTCAACGTGTGATTTTCATTAATTTTTTTTAAGTGATTTATTTTTTAATTTGTTCATGTCATGTTCTAATGTTGTTCTCTTTGTATAACTTATTTTTTGCGTTAAAAAAAAAAATACAGTGGCCATATTTCAGTATTCACACCGTAATGAATGTGACTTTTTTCTCCCCTCATATTTTCTCACTCTTCACCTCGTAAAGTTTTTCCACTGTCAACTCAATTTTTTTATTGATATTTTTCTTTGTTGTGATCTGAAGTTCATTTGTTTCTTGAATGTTGCTTATTAAAAAAGTTACCCCGCCTAAATAAAAATGTAATTCTATAGTGTAAAATCGGGTATGTACAATAAAAAAAAAACAAACAAGGAACCATAAAATCTCCACTCAAGTAACATCCGACTGGGATCGGTTCCAACCAACCGATCATAAGTCAGATTGGACGTAAGTCGCATGCCATTCAAAATAGCCGACGCGATGGTTATAGGTACTGCTGTAGTGGTAGATGGCTGTGTGAGTGAGATGCTGGTATACTGTGCTGCTGTAACTGTCGTATGCGATGCGTGGCTGCTGCAGTGCCAGACATTGAATTAAAAAAACTAAGCATATGCTTTAGGCCCTAAGTACGGGTGGTCGTAAGTCCGATGTTACTTGTATGTAAATAAAACCCTAGAAAATACAAATGTTTTTAAAAAATAATGGTAATTTGTTCGATAGAGCTGGGAATTATTTTCTTCTGGCAGAAAATGTATTTTTTTGAATAAATGTAAACATTCAAGTCCTGCAAATGGTATCATCAGAAGTGCACTGACTGCATTTTCATTTTCTCTGTCATGTCGTGTACAAAACCTCGACCCCCACCATCAACACACACACACTCTGAGTTATTAAAGACAGCAGCAGTGGGTCTCAGCAACAATAATTTAATTATTCTGGACCTTGAACCGACCTTGCAGTGTGAATGTGGTGAGTGCAGGAGAAGGTCGGTGTGAGGAGGAAATAGGAATCCATCTCCTTTTAAAAGCACACGCTCTCCACTCGACAGTGAATACAACAAAAAGATGTTCTCGCTGAAGAGCTCTCCGTAGCTTCTACCCTCACCTTCTTCCATTCATTCACTAGCTCAATGAGCTGGTGAGGCCCCCCACCTCTCCCCGATGCGTCCCTTCCAATTCGTTTTCCTGAAATCTTTCATTTTCTCTTATACTTTACTTTGTTTCTATGGAGACGTGCGTCTTTCATTTAGAAGTGGACTTGAGAATCTGAATTAAATCATCTTTGTTGCCATGGTCAGAGAGGATCCCACCAACTAGGAAAGTGCTTTGGAATAACGTGCAAACATGAACAAAAACATAATAAATAAAATAAAAATTAATACAATTAGGCAGTCATAATAGAATTAACAAATAAATAACCCACAAACAACAACGCCGATCACAGGGTCCAAGTGTCGGAGACAGTCATCCCCAGCCGGCTCCAGCTGGTCAGGAAGTCTGTAATCCATCTGCAGAGGGAGTCAGGCACGTTGAGCTGGCGAAGCTTGTCTTCAAGCAGAGCTGTAGAATCGTGTTAAAGGCTGAGCTGAAGTCTACAAACAGGATCCTGGCATAGGTTCCTGGGGAGTCCAGATGCTCCAGAACGAAATGAAGGGCCTGGTTCACTGCATCGTCCACAGATCTGTTGGCTCTGTAGGCAAACTGCAATGAGTCCAGGTGAGAAGCAGTGATAGATTTCAGGTGAGAGAGAACCAGGCGCTCAAAGGACTCATCCCGTGTGTAAGAACATGCAGATGCACCATTAAAACACTAAACACACTAAATAACACACACGATAATTCCAGGCCAGCCTTCACCATAACTAAACCAACCCATGAGTCAGCAGTGCTACCGTTTCCTCTCCACTCCCATAAGCTAACACCATCAACACAGTCATTATCTGGCACAAAGCCCTGGAGGACGAACCTCTTCCTGCCTCAGCTGACACCGGCTGCATAACAAACCTCACTACAAAAACATTTGTACTTGAGATGCCCGCACTCCCCGTAAATGGCAGATTTGTTTTTAACATCCTAAATGTCACCTTGTGTGTTTAACAAGTGAGTCAACATCATCGAGAGTGTTGAATCAATACTGGTGTTTGCCTCGTCGTCCTCTCAATCCGGTCCGGTTTGATGGCCCTGCAGTGTGTCCTCCCGTCCCGTATCTGGGATGTTATTTATCGCAGGTCTGACATTGTGAAGAGGTCGGTCAATATCAGTGATGTGATTGCCAGCGAGCGGCAGAGCGTCGTAAATCAGATCAATCAGCCCGCAGCGTCTCATTTTGTAAAGAGGACGGCCTCGCCGCTCCATTCTTAATGGACTGATCTACATGGAGGAGCCGCACCTTTCGCTTTTACCGCCGCCTTGTAAATCACATGTGACGTTTTCACGAGAACAAACGTAAAGGATGGCAGCTGGTGTACGAACTCTCATGGAGCTTCTACAATCATATCAGGCAGGACCAGAACACAGGCGCAATTGGTGGTTGTGTTGAGGACTGCGCGTGAGCGGGGGTCGAGGCAGGTCAGAATTAGAGAGGACATTTTAATTGCAGTTTAAATTGCTGCGTCCTGAGGGGACCATCACCGCCTGTCTTAAAGTGTGTAGAGTCAAAGATGTAATGTCACAACAGCTTAGGTTGACTTGTGGAAATGGCTGTATGGAAATGCAAAATGAGAATTCAATCATGGGAAACAATTCAAGACGAACCACAAGGAAAAAGAGTGGAAAGAAACAAAGCAAAACTCGACGGCAAGACCTGGTCAAAAGTAAAACACCAAAGGGGAAATAAAGCAGGCGGGGATCAACCGCAGGAAGAGGGAAAAAAAAGACATTTAAAATGTGTCCTGTAAGAGAAAACAAAGTGACTGGAATTAAAGCCGGACCGGGAGAAAACAAGACCAGAAACAAATTGCCCTCGAGGGGAATAATGTTAGGAACGAAAGAGTTGCAAAAACAGCTGATTAAACGGACTAGGTGGTCTATAAAAAGCAAAGTGAAATAGGGTGGTTTGCCAGTTAATGTAAGAACAATACAATCAGCTTAAAAAATAAACCTTGCTTCAGGAGAATACAGATGAATTTCAGCTCCTCTACATTGGACTTCAACAGAACTGTTGTGGAGAAGTAACGTAACTAAGCAAATTGAAATGTCCTGAAAAGTGACAGATGCACAAACAAACCAAAGTGCTGCGATGAAACTTCTTGTACAGATCTATAAAATCCAATGAATTGATTAAAAAGAAAAAGCTCCCGGCTGTTCAACTCGGGTCAATACTTTGAATCATTGAACTGTTTATCCATAGGTGATCGTAGGTTCTGTTCAAAGCCTGTTGCCTCCGGACACGTACGTGCTCGTGCATGTTTGTGGAGGGTCGGCGAGTGCGCGGAGATAATCTCGAGCGCTTGTCCGTTCGCTTCAGTCAAAGCTAATTAATCTGTGGATCAGTTAAAGGGCACTTCCGCCGTCCCGGGTGATTGTGCGCTGCATTGGCCAGACGTTCCCTAATTGATTTTGGACTTTGGCAGGAACGAGATTCTTTGATGTTCAGTCACGACCTCTCACTCCCCTCTGCCTCTGAAGACCACTGTTCTCCAATCATCAAGTGCAAAGGAGGATTTCACGAGTCATGCTGCGACACTTCTGTTTAGTTTTTGCCAAATTCTGGAGGCTTTTAACCTCTCTGTTCACTCAAGAGTCCAACATCAGCCACTCTTGAAAGTCTCGGTTCTGGTCCCGTCTATTATGAAGGGTCGGAGTGATTGGATTGCATTGGCTGCCTCCAGGCACTCTGCTTTCCTCCCACGGTCTAGAAGCATGCAGAGGTTAATTGATGACTCTCTTTTGTCAGTAGATGTGAGGGCTTTTCCAGTCTCCTCGTGTCTTTCAACGGACCCGTCCAGGATCTTGCACCAGATGTTGCTAGGGCCGACTCACCCCACTGTGACCTACCTAATGGAAAAAGTGGAAGATGATGAGTGAGTGAATTGTACACAGCGAACTAGTCCGAAATCCTGACTTTAAAACACTCTGCTTATCGTCTTCCCTTAAACTAAACAGCACGTCACCGTCTTGTTTCAAAAGGTGAAAGAGTGGCGTGAACACGGCGACGCTGAATTCATTGAAGCAGTATGAGCCGCTAATTTGACTTAATCTAATATCTCGCGGAATAATCGATTAGATGACCCGTGCTCACGCATACGGAACAGAGATCTGAGCGTCGTCTTTTGAATTGCAAAGCACCTCCAAACGCTGACCGCTGGTTTAATTGTTGTCTCCGGGTTACTGTGATTGATTTTCTTTTTGGAAACGTAACGAATCACCCGAGAGTAAATTGGACGGCTTTTTTTCTTTCTCACAGGTTCTGTATAATCAATAACAGTGATGAGGTGTTAAAATGGTCCTCAGGCAAGGTTCGGCTTCTGAGATCGCCTTCTGATTCACCATGGGAGGGAAACCCAAGTAATTGTGGTGCTGTGATCCGAGTATGATGACTATGGTGAAGTCCCACCGCGTCAGTGAAGCTTTTAACCCAGTGGACAGTGGTTGTTTTGTTGGAAAGGGGAGACCAGCTTTAATCCCTTGTGCGCATGTGTCAAACTCAAGGCTTGGGGGCTAAATCCTCCTATGTGGCCCACGGAATGGCTCGCTCCAAGTAAGCTGCTACCGATGGCGGAGAGTCTGAGTTGAAGGGGTTGCAGCGCATCACTCTTGGTCCTCCTTAATGGTCTACCTTAACAGACAGTCCTGCTCAAGAGATGGTGAAGGAGCACAGACATTGTGAGTCAGACTTTTTTGTTGGCATAAACAGCTGGGATTTCACCTGCTGTGCTGGGAAAATACCAGCATACCAGTTGTTCAAGCGCTGGGGAGAACCCTGATTGAGTTTCACTCCCCGGCCATAGGACTTCTTGGATCTTGTGGGTATCTTGGGTAGCAATGTAGCAGAGCTGAAGTTTCATAAAAGGGGTTTGTCCCTGCAAGTTGTCCCTTTGCTCAACTGACTTCCAGAGGTTGCAGCATTTCCATCAGAAATTGCGTTCTTCTCTTTTGAGAGTTTTCTAATGGTGTGGGAAAGACTGTGCTAAGCTCTTGTGCTATGACTCATGGTTCGCAAGGGGTATGTTTACTGTCAGAGGTAATAGAGCCACATGTTCCTTCTCAGGTGCTTCTGAAAATGTTGCGGAAGGAAGCTGAGAGGATAGGCATTGCATTTGTGGCGCAATACTGTGGGCCTGGCAGAGACCATTTGTTGTGGTGTGGCAGACTAAACAGGGTTCTCGTCCCAATGGCACAGTGGGGACAGGTGCAATTTTAGGAGAACGAGCCAGTTGTTTGTCTTCTTTAAGTTATCTTTAAGGGGAGGAGTGCTCCTTGACTGATGGCAAGGTAGCTCCATAGTTGCGAGTCACACTTGACATCATGCCGACGAAAACTATGGGAAGCTCTTCCTGCGATGGGAAAAAGGGATAAGAGATCAAAATGCCAGCAATCACGGGCCCTATTCAGCTGAAGTACTGGGGAGAACCATGGTGTAGCATGATTGTCCTGTTGTCTTTTTGGATTGGAAATCTCCAGGTATGAATCCTGGTTTCATTTTAATCTTGTCGTCTAACCAACAAACCAGATCTTAGTCACTTGTTGACCAATGTTCCTTGAAGATGGCGAGTTCATGGTCCTTACTGGAAGTAAAATTGGACGGATTTGGTGAGGAGTGAAACTGTTTCATCACCCTGCTGTCCGGGACAAATGAAGACACAAGAACTGGGCTCATATTTCAGCAGAGGCTGAAGAAAGAAGAATGTGAGCTCATCAAATCCCCCCAGAGTAACGCTTCCCGCTGCAAGTTGATCCACCTCTGAGTTTATCTCGAAACAAGAGCGTTCTAATTTGTATTTCTCACCTCGGGGGAATCTGCGCTGAGGTCACAGCTTTCAGGAGAAGTGTTTGAGTCAGGCCTTTTCCCTCTGACGAATGAAGCGCCCGACTGGGAGGGTTGGACGCCGAACATCGAAGCAATTATTTCCTGTAGAAGAGGTGAGAACCCAGCGAAGAGTAATCAAGATGGCGCCAACGTTGTGGACAACAACATCGATCTCAATGGAGCAGGTTCATTACATCCTGCTGATTAAAAGTGACACAGCAGTTCTCACTTTGCGGTTTCATTTTAAAACACAAGATGGTGGGTACGTTTCAGGGAAAATAATGTTTTAACTTGCAGGTAAAAGTGGAACTTTGGATCTCTCGAGTCTGGATTATACGGAAGAGGATTAGGGCCTGTGACGAAAAAGAACTAGCAGAATTCTGGCCTAAAAGTCAGAATTTTCACATGAAAGTCAGAATTCTGAGATTAAAATGACTTTAAATTTCTTTTTCTTCACTGGCCCTAATCCTCTTCCGCTGGATTAAGCATTACTATTTACATTTCAAGCATTTACAAGCTGCTACAGAGTTATGGAGACTACACATAGTTAAGAAAATGTTAAGGTATGTTCTTGTGACCGTGTTTTACATTGACTCACACTGGGTGTTACACTTGTTTTCTGCCCTCCCCTCGCTGGTCGCTGTAATTAATCTTGTTTTCGTGGCTGAAATATTTCCAACCAATAAAGCAACTAAACAGGGATGATGGATTGCCTGGCCGAGTCGGAGCGATGGCTTGTTCACCGATGATAAACTGGACTCTTCTCTGTGACTAATGGACTAATCAGAGCTGTTAGGAAGCATGTAGGGACGAGGCAAACGCCCCAAAATACGCGCTGAAGTATTAACATGGACTCTTGTGGCCATGCCGAACAACAGGGTTTGCTGTTATCTGGAGTTCCGTAACTTTTTGTTACCTTTGGAAATGTCTTCACCTTAAATGTCTGCTGAGCAGTGCTCTTTTTGTTGTGGTGAAAATGTGGTATTGAGGTTGAATATATGATGTAAGCGAGTTGGTGAGGGCTTTGATCAGTGGGTCCCAGTGTTGTGGTTTATGAATGTTCATGAGCTTCAGTGTAGCTGCTCACTTAGAAAGGGCGTCTGTCTGTGCGTTATCAGATGTTGCCACACCAAGTCAGCCTGCTCCACTAACCTCTCTTCATCATCCTCATCTTCACGCCCATCTCCTGAATTCTTGGTCTCACACTGTGTCCGGACCATCTGCCCTCTCACACCTTGTCCCTGAACCTCGTGCCTGTGATCAACTCATTTCTGATCTTGTCCTTTTTAGTCACTCCCAATGACTTCTCTTCATCTCTGACACTACTGTGGGTGAGGTTTGGTGGTGGAGGGACACTTGTTTTCGAGTGGTCTCAGACCGGCATAATGGAGACGATTGTCGGGAGAGGTTTTACTCTGAATTTGAAATAATGAGGACCAGGTCTCTCTTTACCTGTGAACAAGCCTGGTTGGCCAGTAGGTGCTGTAATAGAGGATGGAAGGGTTTCAGATGCCTTCTGGCTATGAAGACAACAGCAAGGGGGGGGACCCATGAATGTTTTCCCCAAAATTACTATTGATTTTGTGGCATTATTAGCGAGGTGATGGAGCAGGTGCTTTCAGTTGAGGCAAGGCATATGGACAATCAACTGGGTTCTCCCCAGCGCTATGGCAACATATGGGACCGGTAACAAGAGCGCAACCTTGTGATCAAGGAGGATTGTTAAGGATGCACAATGCCGTCCCGTCTTCTGCAGTGGTTCCTTTGCTTATCTCCTCACTTGTGTCTCTGTTTCAACTGGAACACTAGGTTTAAATCTGTCCTGTGCATGTGTGTAATGCTAGTGCAGATCATCCCAGGGTTGGTGCGACGTTGAAATAGAGAAAAGCAACCTAGTAAGAGCCCTGGCAGTGACACAGTCGTGGCCAGTCTCCCTTGCTAAGCTGTAGCTCTTTGGTGCGTTGGCTTTCTTTTCACTGGTCGCACAGGTCTCCGACACGAACATGCTCAAGGCCACAATGAATGTTTGAACACTATAGCTAAAGATATGTGACATCAGAAAGGTAACATTGACTCCTCAGCTGGTCTTACAGACTGTCACCCAAGTTCTTGTGGAGTTATCCTGGATGTTTTCCCAAGTTAGTTTCTTTAATCTCTGTGGCTGAGCCTCAGGGACGGATCAGACCATGGGAGCAAGTGCACTCTGAACGGCCCAATCATTTTAATGAGCATTTTGTTGGCATGATACGTCTATTTAAAGTCTCTCAGCTTAATGCAATTTCCCTCATATGCCTGTTTTGTCATGCCTATAGCTGACTCACACGTGTCGCATTCAAACACGGTTTTAGAAAGAGCCACGGAGCTCAGGCGAGGGGATTGAACTTAATGGGATCCTATATGTTCTCGTTCAATATCCGTTCCTCTTCTCTATACGTAACCAAAATATCGTAATGGAAGCGGCTTAAAATCCACCCATGTGGTTCCAGCGTCACATTATATCCGTTGCATTGACTCGGATTGATTGATCCGCGCTCAAACGCGGGCCTTTTTCTCAGAAGCTGCTATGACACCATGAGTCTCTCATCAAACAACTGGTTTTGAGTGCAGCAGCTCTTGGTTGATTAGGCAAACATGTCGTGCTGGAGCTCCGATGTTTCCTAGAGAGTCACGCTAGTCACTCTGACACGGACTGTTGGTTCACTGGGAATCTAACCAGTGCATTGACGACGTCCTCTAGCTCAGGGGTTCTTCACCTTTTTGGCCCAGGGTCCATTCAAGTAATGGAACTGATTCATTGCTCTTGGTTTCATTTGTGATCCATAGCCATATTTAATCTACTTACACGTAAACAAACCAAAAAACTTGTGAAATGACATGAAACCATGTGATCTTCGAAAAGTCCAACCAGCAGCAGAACCAAGTGCAAGTCATATTCATTGTTCAAGAAAAAAATACGGACTGAATACAATTCTGAATAAAATAAATATAATAATGCCATGTCTAAATATCATAGAATAAAAATTATGTTTTATTTAAACTCCCAAGAAGATGGTAAGTAAAGTGTAAATTCAAGTATCTCTATAGAATGTTAGAATTTTCAAAACAGGTGCTTTCATGAACAGTTTTTACTGTCGGGGGGGCGACATCACTTTCATCCTTTTTTTTTTCCAAGGACTTCTCCATAGTTAACTACCTCAGACCTACCTCAAGGATGTTCGCTACCTGTGAGTGATAGCAAAGATGACTCTCATCCAGGTGACCCAACGACCGTTGGCGTCTTCTCCCCGATCTTACACACCAGCGACATTAAGCCATCTGAAGCAGCCCATAAGCATCTTTCATTTGTTAAGAGCTTTTATAGCGATGGGGGTATTTTGCGATTAACCTCTCCTCGACCCTACAGGATGGATTTCCCCACAAGACCATCGCAAAGACGTGAGCGCCATAAAAAAGGCCGGTGTCCCCAGAGGGCAAAATTATCGCTGTCAAATGTTCCTTTTGGAGTCGCGATGTCTGAGTCCGACTTCTATCTCCAGCTCGTTTTTTAAAGATCACTTCATTTCCACCCAACACGTACTTAGTCACATGACCCTAACAAAATGCAGCAGCCGCTACTACAAACCAGACGTGATGTATTAACTACAGGCTAGTTAAATACATTTCTGAATGGGACTCAAAAGTTCTACCACCTTTAGAACCACCTCTGCGTGTGGACTGGGACTCACCATAGCAGCACCTGCCTGCTCTGTTTGTCCAGCATGTGTGTGTTAGCTGGGAGATAAATGAGCAGGCTAATGACACTTTAACAATGAGTCCATTAGCGTTAAACCCCCCCCACCTCACCCCCTCATCAGCTGCCTGCAGTCATAATGGGCTGGTGAGGATGATGCTCTGAAAGCCGACGACACATGAAGGCGATAGCCGTGTTTGCAAAGCTGTCGATTCAGAGATGCCCAACTCCTTCTGTCCTGATGATCAGATTCATCCATTTTTTTTCTTTCTCAATTTCTGAGTTGTGCATTGTGTTTGTTTTAATTTGTGGCAGACGACCCCCAAATTACCGCTGTAGAGATCTCTGGCAGTCGTCCCACGACGCGCTTTGTTATTGTGTATAACGCAGCCTCTGTATGCAGACGTGTCCCGTTAGCTACATTTACGGACTGTTTTTTCTTCATATTGAGGTGTAAAACTCTCCGCACTGGACCGTGGTAGAGTGTCACAGGGGAGGTGCTCGCTCTCCACACCTCCGACAGGGATGAGGCGAGTCTGGGACAGAGCGTTACTTGGTTTATGACTTTGTCACAGCCAAACTGCACAGAAGCGCACATTCAGAGCTGGACACGCACCGGGCACCTCTTCACTTCTGGAGAGATGTCACTCACTCGGCAACCCCTCCCACATGCAGCGGCCACACACATAGAGGAACAGCGCACCTGCAGCACAAACAACACAACAAATGGGTTAAAAGAATTGTTCAAAAAGTAAATTGAGCCAGAAATAACTAGTACAGGTAAAATAAATGCGGTAATAATAATTAATATAAATTTGCCTGTAAACTTAAAATGATGAAAAAGAAAATATAATCACAGGGAAAAAAATGAGAGGCACTGTCAGAAAAAGTTAAGCGGTTAAACGTTATGTATATGGATCATAAAAATATAACAATATTACAAATAGAAAAAAATATATATATAAATGTTTTCCTCGACTTAATGATAGAAATTATCCTTTTAAAGTAGAGTTTGTGATTTATCACTTTGTTTTTCCTTTGTCCGTGTGAAATGCAATATTCCGATGAAGAAGTCAAATTGTGTTGCGTTGCTGCGATGTGCCGAGCTTGTGGCCATATGCTTGGAGAGGCGGTGAAAGTGAGGGGGAGGGAGGGGGCGGAGGAGAGACAGAGGGGGAGGTGGGAGCGAGGCAGCGAGAGGGAGGAGAGACTGGGATACTGGACTGGAATCACACCGAGGTTTGGTCGCAGACAGGTTCGAATCCGCGCTTTGGCCTCGTCAGGTGAGTAAAAGCGCGTCTTTCCGGAGCGGGCTGCGTTCACGTGCGGTGGGAGAGGTTTGAATTACGGAGGGTGAAGCTGCTTCAGTAGGCGTCAACCGCGGCGCTGTGTTTGTGCGCTAAATTGGAAAAGAGGAAAAAAAAAAAAGCTCAATGCGCAGGTGTCAGGCGGCTTCACCTGCAAAACATGGCGCGCTTCTGCTTTTCGTTTTATTCCCCGCCTGATTCGGAGACAGCGCTCCGGCGCGCTGCAGACGATGCCTCCACACTGCACTGTGTTTTTTTTTTTTTTTTGGGCTCATGTAGGTGACGGAGGAGGAGGATGAACGCTGGTGGAGAGACGCTCCTCTGCAGCAGCGTGAATTATTAATAACGGCCGGCATTGATTAGTGTCACGTGACGCGGCGGTGTTGTCATGGTGGAGCTTTTTTCACGAGGAAAAGTGTTTTTGGTGTCATCAGGTGGTGCTTGGAGACGTGTGTGTGTGTGGAAATGGGTGTGAGAGGCAAACCGCGTCCGTCAGCCAATCGTCTGCAGAGAGATGTGCCATAGTAACCTAGAACTGCGCGATCAAAGGGAAGTTCCCTTTAAAATACACTTTCCACTCGGTATTTCCCTCCAAAACTGTATGACATTTTATTTAATGTATTCAATCGGTGGCTCTGCAATGTGAACATAACAGCTATAAACTAGTGTTATCAGTATTTTGGTCAACATGGCTTCATACTATAACCTTGTACTGAGAAAAAAGGACTTGAAAATAGAAATTATAAGGTCGCAATTTGAGTAATTGAGCTTTGCTGAATTTGAATTTGTGAAATTATGTGTTGTACAATGTTGAAAATATGAGCTTCATGCATAAGAGGCTTCAACGCATTTCTGTAAAAATATACATTTTTATGTTTTATTTTTTTTATTGCCTGTGCAATGCTATATTGTGTTTTACAAGCCTTATATGGTGGTGGGAAAAAAAGAAAAATTACCGGTCACCCATTCATTCAACTGTGAGCTCATGCCTAGTAAATATTAATTTGATGGCGTCATGATTTGTTTTTGTTGACTTCGACACTGACAGTGATTGAGAACTAATAAATTGAAACTGGCTAGTTTTTCTCGTAAACATAAATGTAATAAACACAAATATATCATCAGTCACAGCTTTTGAAACACACTTTTTTTTTCGTTATATGGCACTCCAGGTAGAAACAGGAGTCAGCACTAGTGTTTTGTAGTTTTTCAGCTAACAGTCGTTGTTAAACAAAAAGTAGCCATGTAGTCATGCACACTAGCCTATACATTCACAGTACATTTAACAGCAAGCTATTGAGTTGACACTAGCACTTCATCCGTTCAGGCAATTTGATGATGGTGCCTGGATAACAATGTTGTTTACTCTGGAACGGTGAACCCCATGCTGCTATTCGCACTGTATTTTTTTTCCCGCGGACCCTGAATCAGCTCCGGTGACCGCTGCCTTGACATTTCGACCTACTGTATGATCTCCATCAGAGTAAATATTACTGTGTTTCTCCCATATTGCCTGACTACAACCTCCTTTGTCTTCTCGACCGGTTGGTGGTTTTCAATTGCTATTTACCCCAAACTTTGATAGCACCACGCCCACCTGGAGCAGCAGGTGTCCGCCATCTGCTTGTGTAAAGTCGTCAATTCATCAAGATCCATATTTGGCGCTTCCTCAAATGCTGGAGCGTCCCAGCTCTTCAGCGTGACCGGCTCTAAGACTGTCTCAGGGCGGTATTTCCTAGGTTGCTGGGGACAAGAGACAGATCAACCTAAATGCATGTGTCTGGGAGCGTGGGAGGAAACCGGAGTCAGGGGTGCAACACGTGAAGTTTGAACGTCGAAGGTCATGTTTCATTCAACAGTGTTGTTTTTAAGTGTGTTGCCTCACCTGCTCTTGCGTGGGCGTGTTCCTGAGCCAGTGCCATCGCAGAGCTGAGGGCAACTGATGCTGGGTGGGAAGAACAGTAGCCTCCCACGAGGTGCCGAGTTCAACTCCAGGCACAGAATTAAATAGTGATTCAATTCTATATTTATTTCTCATGGACTGTGCGGGACCGGTGGAGAGATGTCTTGCTTGTTCAGATGAAGCTGGCGCGTCTGTAGTAATATTTCTTACAACTCAAGATCTATTCCTCTCTGTTGATGCCCGTCAGTCATTTTTACAGTGCTGCTTTTGTCAACATCAGCTCTATGGAATTGATTCATTCATCATAATTTGACTTTTTTTCACTCATATTTGTGAATGTTTTACAAAAAGTCTTGAAAATATTGTCTTGATGTTTACATTTTTGTATGTTTACTTTGTAATTATGTTCACATATCTAATAGAATTTATGATTATTGTTATTGGATTTTATATCATTAGATATGAATGGATTTTGTTTATATTTTAAATATAAATGTATGTTTTATTTTTTTTATTTTTCCCAAAGCAATATTTTAACTATTATTTATTTTTCTTCCTGCACAGCAATTGTTGTTGTTTTTTTTTTGTAATTTGATTGTAATGTTTTCCTCGTGTCACATTGTTAGTGCCATTAATACTATTGATCAAAATATTTTCCTTAAAATTATATATATATAGTATATCAAACAATATACAGTAGCATCAAACAAAATGTTGGTCGTACCATTTTATTTATATATCTCTTTTATAGTAATTCGTTGTGATTAAATTCAGTCTGCTAAATTGCTAGTACAGTTTTTTATTTAACTCAACAGTGAATTAGCACGTTACGCTAGAATGGTATGTTTTAAAGCTACTATTTTGAGCTCTGCAGTGGTCTACAGTAAAAACAGAAGCCAGACTCAGTCTTTTAGTCATGATTTTAATCTGTAGCAGCCCAAGCAGGATCCGACGCACGTCACTGGGAATTCATGAGCTGCATTATTTATATCCGACTGTGCGCTGACAAACCTTTAATTAGTCCGCCTTCTCGTCTCTATTTAGAATCACAGTGAGACTCGGCTGCTGTCTCGTCCCACCACCTCCTCAAGTCGGTCGGAGAAGACCTCCGCCGCGTGGTCTTTTCCTTCTCCGCTCCAGTCTTTAATACCTCAAAGTTTATCTACCGATTGTGAAGATGCTGCAGAGAGGACACTAAGACTCATGGGAGATGGCGTCTCAGACAGGCATTTACGTGTTACCGATATTGGTCACCATGGTGACGAAGGAACTATGAAAGTGGGACACTGGTAAAATATTGATAATGCAATGAAATATTTAAAATCTAGGTCAGAATGGTGTTTTGTCACCGAAGTAGTGCCTCAGAAGTCACGTGACTGCAAACGTCATGAAGTCGGGGTGCAACTCTAAGAGTCTATGCGAGCGTACGACTCAGACTCTGACTCGAGTCGTTGACATAGCTGTGTTGGGTCAGCCCTCTTGTTAGCGACCACCTGTCTTCAGAGGATGTATCGTGAAATGTTTAGAAGATTCTGCTGACACGTTTCAAATAATTGAACACTCTACTTTATCGACATGGCATCAGGCTGCCACATGACGTTTCTGAAACAAAATATCTGTATTTTTTTATCATCAGTGAACTGTGAACAATAATTATTTTTATGTAGCCATTAGCTTATCAATGAGGTAGTGGCAACAGTGTTTAGTGCCGTTTACACAGTTAGTGGTCAGTTCTTGTTCAGCAGCTTAGTTGTTTTCCATGTCAAACTTGAAGAAAATAAATGTCCGGTCACGCTGGTTTTCTCGCTGAGAACATGAGCAATGAGCTCCCAAATGATGCTAACTAGTAACACAATTCCTGGCTTTTTCGAAAGACTTCTGCTGACTCATGATTTAAAGGACTAATGTGTTGTATGTGGATCGTTCATACAGGAAGTCAGTCCCCAAAACTAAAAGCACTTCCAGCAAAATATGAAAATATGACACTGTTCATTGACTTTGAATCACACAACAATACACTATGGTTTTTTCGTTTTTGGTCTTGTGTTGAGTCCGGTGTTAGACTCCCAAATGTTCATGAGCAAGGCATCCTTGCTATGATGGGCCCCTCCGCACGACGCTTCTCTCAGTATTTCTCAAATCTGGCTTCTTGATTATCGATGAGTCATGCTAGAAACTGCCTGAGTCACCGAGGCCTGATGTGGCACCTGCGACACATGTATTGTTGAGATCAGATGTCTCACACATTCACGACGCTCGAACAATGAGACAACATTGGGGTCAAAGGTCAGCTGTGGTAGCGCTGTTCATCTCCATCTGGGTGAAAGTCGCTGATGCTGCTGTTGACCCTGGAGGTGCAGAGAGACGAGGGCCACTTCTGGAGGTTTAGCGCTCGAGTGAGGGGACACTTTCTGAGCAGGAGTTAGTTTGGTTATTTTCCTGGCTGTTGCCTGCACCACCCTGTGGTGTGCTGGTTGTTGTCGCCGAGTCGCGCCTGTCCTCGCTCGTCCTCTTCCTCCTGTCACTCTTGTGACTTCGGCTCCGCTGCTTCCACTTGCGTCTCTTCATCTTCTTCATCACACTGCTTAATTAAATAATGCTGCAATCCTCTTCATCGTTGAACCAATTGCTTTCTCTGAACAAACGCACATCGCCTAAGAGCTTCTCACACATCAAATGATACTTTCCTACAATGCTTTTCTTTTTTTATTTTTGTGTCTTATGTTTTATATTTACAATTTTTTCCTACATATATTTTAAATTACAGCAAATTAATATAGTCATTTTACAAATTAATTACATTTGCTTGCAATGTGAAAATAATTTATAATTGTAATTTTCTTTGTTTTTTTTAGACTTCGTTTCGTCGATCAACAATAAATATATATTAAAATTAGTGGGTTTTTTACTCATACTTTATTTGTATTGTTTCTTTTCTGTTTTCTTAATAGTCTCTTTATTTAAAGCGTTGAAATTAGACTTTGAATGAATTTGGTATGTTACTGAATCAAATGATGGACCCATACATACATTTAAACAACAAAATATTGTTTATTTTGCATCAGTTTGACAATAGCACAATAAATCACGATGGTAGCTGAATTCACGTTTTTATATCACCTTATTAAACTGAAGCTCTTTTAATGTCTTGAAAATATTTGTATAAGAATTTCAATATAATAAGAATTTCAAGTACATTCAGAGTAGTGGAAACTCTGGCCATTGTGCAGCGAAACAAACAACACAAAAGCAAACAGATGCTTTTGTTCAGGGATTCCTCCATGTTTGTTGTTTGTCAAGTAGTATCAGACTTGTATAGAATAAGTAACCTATATATTCATCCATTTTTTAAAGTTGTAGTTGGTGCTATATTATTTTCATTTTTCACTTATTTCATGAAAAGTGATGGTCTGCTGAAATGCTAATGTTGCTCAAGTGTGGCGGTGTTGCAATCTAACTCGTCAAATGCGCCTCCTAGTGGTTCAAGAATGCCGCTGCGCTTTCCGGCTAAGATTTACTGTCCAGTCGAGCGAGTAATGAACCCGCCGCCCCGCTCCCCTTCCAATTAACTTCCCAGCAGGTCGCGGGCCACTTTCAATAACTCGCTGTCAAACCACGCACTTGCCGTCCCCGCTCATCCGAAACCGTACCACTCCGTTCTGACAAAGACCTTTGGGACGTTGAAGAAGGAAATGGAGGCCGTCTTCATTCTGACTTTAAATGACATGCCGTTGTCATGACAACGTCATGTGTTGGATGATTAAGTGCCAATGTTAGTAATTAAATTATGACCGTCTGTCTAATATTGAGTCTTTCTAATTTGCTGTGGTCTGCAGCTCTATTTTATTAGAAATCATGTCATACATGGAATTATTTTTCAAAAGGATTCTATACTCATAACAATTATTTAACTGTAGTTTACATGTCGTTCATGACAATTTTATGTTGTATGTTTATATTGTTTTATCATCTAGTTTTGATTTGTGATAGCAACTTGAAATTTGAATGATCAAGTATCTTCAGAAATATTTTGTTTAACAATATTTAATAAATACAACCATTTTTCAGTTGAATTTTATTCAGCCTGATGAACATTTTTATGATCATTTCAAGCATGTTAAAATGAAATATGTATTTCTTAATATATTTATGTATAATTATATTTATTTATTTATAATTAAACACGCCATTTAAAGCTCCAGGAGTTTTCTGGGCTCATGAAAGTGAGACCGCTGGTTCCTCCGCAGCTGTTAGCAAAGCTGACGCTTAGCAACACCCGCCGCTCCGTGCGTGACATTTGGAATAATAAGAACTAATTATTAATTTCACGTAGCTAGATGACCAGCCTTTCTCAGGTGTTGTTTACGTGGAGATGGAAACGGAAATGACGCAGCAAACCGCACCATCTCACATCGATTTAAATGTTTTTCAGTTGTCCTTTTGACAGAGCAATTGCTGCATTCGCCAAGGTTTTTCTATTTTTTTGCCACCTTGAAGAGGTGTATAAAATGTGTCTGAATTAAAATGGTTTAAAGTTCATTTTTTCACATCATGGACACAGAAGGTCTCACGATTTTGATTGCAAATTCATAGTCAATCCATGTGATCGGTATCGGTGGTGATCGGCAGCAAAAATCCTGATCGGAGCCTCCCTCCGAACTTGCAACAAATTGTAGTGTAATGATTCAGTGGTCTCTGTGCGTTGGCCTCTGTCTCCCCACAAACTTCTCTGTAGGCAGCCGTTGGCAGGAGCCGCTCTGGCCACCCACGCACCATCCCGGCCCCTCAGAGCGCCCCCTCCTCGCTCATTACTCCCCCTCCCTGCTGGCCACTTTTGCAGCCTCTTCACCTCGAGGCTCATAAGTGGCCTTCAGTCAGCGATTATTGACGGAAGCCTGGAAAAATGGCGCGAAGCTGAAAACGTGAAAGCGTGGGACCAAATCTGAAGCAAGTTGGGTGTACCTTCTCGCGCCACTCTTTATTAACAGAACTTCTTCACTGCTGTGAGCGGACTATGGCCCTCGACTTGGTGATCCTTCGCCAACACAGCGATGAACTGCTCGTACCCATCCCTTCGTTCCTCTTGCCCCAGTTGCTCCCCTCTCTTTATGTCCACTCCTCCGCCTCACATCCCTCCCTCTTTCTCTTCCTTCATCCATGCAACATCGACACAAAAGTCCGAATGTACAGTCAGCCTCCTCCCCCGCCACGGCCCGAGGGGAGAGACACGGAGGGGGAGGCATGCAGATACATACATGGAGCTGGTGAAGTCACCCGAGTGTGTGATGTTCACATGTACGAGAGGGTCATGAGCTCCGTTTCTACAGATCAGCCTCATGTGCGTCCCTCATGGCGTTTGTTTTACAGTCTTCTGGTTGGATCCTGAAGACTCTTGATGAAGACGTGTCGCGTTTATTTTCATGAATCACTGTGCTCTCTGGGGGTGACTTGGATTCATGGAATTGTTGAGTTCTCTGTGAAAGATATTCAGACTGTTTGATTCGAAGTGGATGTGACCCATGAAGCCACCTATTTTGGGATTTTTGTTCCAAACCTGACTCAAACAAATTGGAGACTGCACATATCTGAGTATTCTGGGTGACTCAGTGGCGAGACAGGACGTGAGTCACACCTTTGAAGTTGCTGAATGTGGCTCAAGTCTCATGAAGTACCTGCATCCAATTGTCTCCCAAAAAACGCTAGGAAGTGAGAGGCACTCATCGAAACACAACTTTGAACCGGACCGGAAGTGACTGACTTCTGCTCACAAACATGTTTACCTGGAATCTGATGCCTATTTTTTGGACATTGTACAAAAGCGGCTGCATAATGTCAGGCGGTTGGATGTTGAATAAATCATGAGTTGTCAGGACGGAAACAAAACGGACGGAGGGTTGACATTCTGGATTGATGAGCAAGCAGCAGATAAATGTCAGCGTGTGAACGGCGCCCAGGCGTTCCTGTCAGGGGTGAACTTGCTCTCTTTCCGTCTTCAGGCTGGACGAGTCTGAAATGTCAGCGGCAGCTTATTCCACTTCATCACCGCCGGCAACTCCTCCTGACAGCCTGTTTGTTGTTTCGTGGCAAATCATGCAAATGGATCATTTTCTTGTCAGCGGGGGTCCTGGAATCGCTGATTACCATAGGCACTCGAAACAAGGTGCGGGCTCTATTACATGTCTCCATTGACGCATGTCTTTGACAGGAAGAGGATCTGACTCAAGGACTTGCCGAGTACCAGTGATCTGATTGATTCAGTGTGGCCCAAATTGCTCAGTAGGACGCTCAGTTGACTTGTTTCGCAAGTATCATGCACCCGAGTGAGTCCCTTTGACTCGTGATGTCATTTACACCGAGTCAGGAATCGAGGTCATTCTACAGAAGAGCAGAATTCTTCGCATTTAAATGAGATGGAAACCTAAACAGGAGGCGAGTCCCACTCATGAGTTCCTCCAACTCACTTTGTTTCCGTGACTTCCTCAAACTCATGGACTTACTGAGTCCTCCAAAGTGGTCCATGGACTTTCTATTCTGAATAGGAGCGGAAGTGACTCGCTTCGTGCAACATGTGCCACCATAGCTCAGCAGGAAGTGAATGCAGGAACAGTGTTTTTCTGAATCATGACACGGATTGAGTCAAACAACAGATTTGAGTGACTCCAATAGTGAGTCCAATGTCATAAATCTGTTGAATCTCAAACATTTAACCAAGTATGTCATGAAATGGATGACAGGAACTTGGTATGACTCATGTTACTCGCTGAGTGAATCTGAGGGTTTTAATGGTCCATTTCTGAGTCCCAATATTTGAAGCTCAGCAGAGGTGGGACAGCACTGAATGTTTGTGTCATTGATGCAAACGTGTTTGTTTTATCCATTCATCATTAAATTAAACGTTAAGTGGACAAAAATAACCTGCCTCATTTGTCACATGACCACTACAATCACCTGGCCAAATGTTTCCATCCAGCTGGTCACCAGGTGAAACAGGAGACGACGGTTTAATGTGTTGACACAGGTCACATGACCAGGTGAAATGCAGCATGGGTAAACATCAGGACGGCGAACAAAAGACTGTAAATTAAGTCCTCGTTTGCTGGCGGTGTGTTTAATGGCTGTCAGTCGATTCGGTTGTTTGTCATGTGAGCAGATGGCTGAGCGGCGCCGCCGCTAATAGCTACGTTAATTAGCTGACGCCTCACAAACTCTCCCCAACTGTCCGTTTCTTGTACACAAGGCCTTTCATGTCGGAGGTCACCTCTTGGAGGAGGGAAATCAAGTGGAGCTTCCTCCCAGTCAGTGCTGAGGGAATCATCCATCCTCTGACATGAATAAGTGATGTCGGCGGTGAAGTCGCTGCCTCACACATCTGAGCGCCAGCGTTAGCAGCTCATCATTAATTCATCTGCTTTCGTCTCGTAAATGTGTTTTCTGTCGTCGGTGACTTTGCTGCTGATGAATTCCTGCCACCGTGTCGAGCGTGATGACAAAATAAAGTGATGAATGGCCTTCTGACTTCATCCGTGAGGTCTTCTTCAGTCGCCTGTGGCCACAGTGCACTTCTGCTGACTCGTCATGCTCGCTTGCTAGCTGGGTTGATGAAGTTTTATTTTGAAAATCAAGTGTGATTCGATGCTTGTCACCAATTTGACAGGTACTTGGTTAAATGTGTGTGATTCAATAGATTCATGAGATTTGACTCGCTATCGGAGTCACTCAAATGTGTCGTTTGACTCAATCCGTGTCATGATTCAGAAAAACACTGTTCATGCATTCACTTCCTGTTGAGCTATGGTGGCACATATGGCACGAAGCGAGTCACTTCACACTGAGTTTGAGGACTATGAGTCCCTGAAACAAAGTGAGTCAGAAGAACTTGAAGAACTCATGAGTGGGACTTCCTGTTTAAGTTTCTAACTCATTTAAATGCAAAGAACTCTTTCGCTTTCAGATGTTTCAACCTTTTCAACCATGTTTTCTGTTAATGCTTGTCAACAACTCCAGTTTCATATCACTTTCCGAAATATATATTAGCAATAAACACTTTCGCCCAGCGCCCATTTCTAGTAGAATAAAAACTTTTTTATAGTTAAACAGGAACAAAGTTTTAACTATTTTTATTTATGTGTACCATTTTTCATTTTAAATATAATTTAAATATATGAATCAAAAGAAACAATAAAAAAATATATTTCTATTTTCAATTGAATCAAATAACTCTTATTTGATTTAGAGCTGAAACTAGATTTTATATAAATATTTTAAAACTCATGTATTGTTGTCTTTTGTTTGTTTTTATTTTTCAGGTATTTTTTAAATCAAATTCAAAGCAATATTGAATGTTTTTTGGCACAAAATATTTGTGGAGTAAATCCTCATGCAACATAATCTCTAACGTGAACTTGCCTGGAACTCGTCTTGTTTTGTACCGGTCCAAATGAAATGGAACCTCCTTGCTCATAGCTCAGGGGTTGGCACCCTTCTGGAGTCATAACCCTCCTGCTCCCATGATCCTGCTGGTATATTTTGTGCCTCTGATTCTATTGTCTTTTAACAGACATTGTTGAACCGTCAACACAATCTGCCATTACATCTGTGGAAGCCCGAGTTGCTGCCAGTTGTGTTGTTTTCCCTCTGTGTTGACCTGCAGGCACAGTCTTCTGGACTCGTGCTTACCTGGTGTGAAAGCAGCTGCTGTCAAAGATCTGTTGTTTCTCCATTTGTCCAACTCTCATTATGGATTTTCCCATTCGTTCAAGCAGGGAGGCTGCTGCAGGGCCAGAGTGTGCAACAGCGTGTGTGTGCTGTGAGGCTGGTTAAAGGATGAGTGTGCGCGTCCTGCACCGCGACACGGGCCCTGTAGACGTGCAAGAACGCAGCATTAGATGGTCGACGGGGTCCGAGAGGAGCCCCCAGCGAGCTTTAGTCTTTGCTTCAGTTCAGATCGCTGCCCGTTGTTTCACCGCCGGGTTTCGCTCGCAGGCGACTCCCCCTGAACTCTGCTGCCCCCACCGACACAAAGCACTGTGGCGTCCCATGAAGGAGACTGACGGTATCATCGAGAGCCACAGCTTCATTAGTCTGCTGGAGGCTGCGTGTCACACCGCGTCGTTCGAGGTGAGAGCTGGACAGGCGGAGTCGCGAGTCGTGGTTTCTGCTGAGGCTGGTGTAGACTTCTGATCAACCTGACATTTGGATTGTAACACGATGGAGCATAATGAGATTTAACGTTTTACCGTAAAAAAAAAAAAAAAAACACATTAAAAAGAGACTTTATTTGGGGGCGAAAAGTAGTCACCACAAGTTACCAAAAGTATTGACCATGGAAAAAGCCCCACAGTTTAAATGGATGTCTAAGTAAATAAAAGTACATTTTGAAGACAAAATATAAGAAAGAAAACAAGAAAATACTAAATGCTTTCATTCATAAAAGACGGCTATTAAAAATAATCTGTTCAAAAAACAAAAATAGTCATTTTTTTATTTGGCAGTTACAAAAAGATGGTAAAAGCTAATTACTAATAAAACATAATCACAAACTGTTGTCAAAAATGAAAAGTGGTCGTATAAATGACAAAAAAAATGCCCACAGGTGATGAAACATTGCAGCATTGAAAACCAATTGGTGTTGAAGAGGAAGCTGGTCATGAAGAAAAAGATGGGGGGAAAAAATGCTGACCATGGAAAAAAATATAGTTTGAGTTGACTGTATAAAGTCTTCAGAAAATAATGTTTCAGCAGAAATGAGCCGTCAAAAGTGAGTTTTGGAAATCCTGAATTGATTTCCTCATCTGTCCAGTTGACTGTCTATTTGATGGAACGACTCTTGTTTTCAATTGTCGCTCTGCCTGAGGAACGCCTCGTGCCCTTCGACCCCGGTGAAGCATGGCCGTCGTCTTCAAACAAAACCGCACAAATCTCCTGGCTGCTTCCTCGCCTCGTCCAACGCGCTCCGTCACATCGCCCTGACACACTCCTGCTTCCCGTCCTCGTCTCCGGCTCGGAGAAACTGGGAAACAACTTCCAATTAACTGGATAGGATCAGGCCGCCGTCCTGCCCGGCTCTGATAACATTATCCCACGTCACGCACCGCTGCCAGCGCTGGGATTATGAAATTAAAGAAGAAAGGAAGAAGAAAGGCTACGCAGGGATGGAAGTGCAGCGGCTTGTGGGGGTGGGGGTGAGAGTGGGAGCCCTTGGGTGCTGTGGTGGTGATGGTATATTTGGCTCCTCATGAAAGAGGAGCTTATATAAGGTTTTAAAGCCTGGCCACCGCCACCATTGCCACGCTTCGCTCCAGCTGATAAGAGCTTGCATAACCACGACGGTCTCTGGCGAGCCCTGGTCCAAGAGATCGTCCACCAACGCTGCTCTCTCCGGCTTGGTTTGGCTTCTGATGCATGAGGTTCCCGAGCCAGAGTGGAAGTTGAAGTGAACCAGTCGAAGCTCTTTGTGGCTCCTGCTAGCCGCTGTGGAGCTTCATTTGCTGTTGCTCATCTCAAAAGGTTCTTTAGGGGTGTTTGATAGACACTATTTAAAAAGTCAACCATTGAAAAAGACGAAAGATTGTGTGGAAAACTAAATCGACCTGCTTAGAAAAGCTGCTAAAATGTGCTAAAAATCATGAAAAAATAAAGAAAATAAAGTGAAAGTTGAAAAAGTCACAGTAAACTACAAAGTAAAGAGTTTACCAAAGAAGAAAAGTAAATCTCAACTGCAAAAGCTTGGGTCCTTGAGTGCCAACCAGTGAAAATAATAGAAGAAAAAAGTTGACCGACAAAAAAAGATGAGTGCAGAAAAAATATAACTTGCTGAAGAAAGACTGGACCGTTGACTTGTTGCCCATTAAGAAGATAAGTCACTGTGGCTTAATTCATGATGAAACTTGGAAGGTAAACACACTTCCCTCCTTCTCCTCCATATCTCTCAGTTCCACCTCCAGGCCAGTAGGGCGGCACTCTTTTGCACTAAATAAAGAAAAATGCTAAAAAACATTTTGATTCAAAGCAGCTAGAGGCTGACTTACTTGATGACTGACTCACTCATATGTGAATCTCTCAGGTGATCTGGTTTCACTGAAGAGTCTTGTGTTCTTTTCATCCTGAAGGGAGCGCAGATGAAGATGTTTCTTCTGCAGTGATATTGATCGGTATATATTTTACATATCGACATAGGTGTACTTTGAAATAATCATTCGGATCGATGCCACCTAGAGGCTTGCGAGAATAGAAGGAAGTCAATCCGGATCAGGATCTGCTCGGGTTTTCACCCGCGGGAGCGTCACCGGATCCTGATCAGAGCAGGAGTTGATGTTTGTCGTGTCTTGTCCTCCATCGTTCCTATTCAGCTGCCACGGCGCTCTTTTATTCCATTAGTGTGTCCTTGAGTCTGTTTCTGGAGCGATGAGAGAGATGTTCTGCTGCCAGAGCGCAGCAACAACCCCCTCCATCCTCTCCCCACACACACCCTTGCACGCACGTGCCGGGCCCTTCCAAAGACGTGGGATGATAATTCATATTCTGAGGAGCCAGATGCATATGTTAGTGCTCCAGCTCATCCATCCATCCATCCATCCATCCATCCAACCATTCATTCATTCGTTCATAACAGCTCCTGGAGTCTTATATTATCAATATAAACATTCATACTGGAAAATTGTGACTTTAAAAGCAGTTAATTTGAGGTAAACATGAAAAGTTATCGCCATCATAAATAAACGTAAACAAGTTATTAATATATCATGATTATGAACAAGAAGATTCAACAAAAATACAAATTTAAATGGATGAAATGTTAACATACCTAAACTGGAAACAGTTAAAAATATGCTTTAAATTGTGTAAAAATGATTCATGTAACTGACGAAATAAATTCTTTCAAGAAACCTTAAAAAATAGAACTCAATATTGCTTACCTGCATTATCAAAATGAATAAATAAGAATATCCTCAAATTTGTAAATCTAATTTCTGTAAATTATCAAGTTAAAAAATGAAATCAAATAAATATGTTTATCTCATTGAAAAAGATATGTAATAAGTATTCGATGAGATAATTCATGTATTTCTTTTTATCCATTTCAGCAAATATTGGTGACGCTAAATTGTGAAAAAAAATGATTTAGGTCTGGAAATAGAACACAGAATAATAAGTTATTAATAGAAAAATATATGCACAAGTATATAAACAACATCTTTGTCATATTTAATAAAATATACATTTTAATTACTTATTTAAAAAATGTCAGTGACCACAAAGGTGCATGCTAGAATATGGGTCACATAAAATTCATTATTGTTTGTCTTTATAGTTGAAACATGGAACGTTCCGTTCCTCCATGTTTCCTTTGAAGTCAGAAAAATAATGTATTTAATATTCCAGCATGCAAACATCATTTATCTTCTCTCCTGTTCAACATGTGACTGGTGCCTTTATTGTTTTTCCATGGAAATGAAGCTCTTCACCCCCTAAAGCGCTCATGGATCCTGTCCATCCCAGAATAAGCTGTTGGGTTTAATCCGCCTCACGTTTCTTCATGCTCGTGTTCAGATGTGTCACATATAGAACACACATGTTCTGCTTCAGCTGTTCCTGGTGACAGTGTTCTGTGGGACTGCAGAATGTTGGGACTTGGTAGCGCTTCTGGACACAAGGTCCTTCTCTGGCTTCTTAGCAGCACCCACAGGTTTGACACCCCTGATCTACCTTTGTCAACACCTTGTTGCACTATATGAAGAAGCTCATCTTAAACCACTCACGTCTTTTGTTAGCATTAACCATGGCTCTCACTGTAGATTGACTTGCTACACTCCGAGTCTCACACAGACGATGTCGATCCAGAGCTTCCAGTGAGATGCCGACCTCCCTCTTTATGTTGCTTTAGTGGAGCATTGACTGTGGTGAGGAGCTAACATGGCTGATGGTCATGAATTACAGGAAGTGGATTTAGTTTCACTGACTTGTTCCCGACTCTACTTGTCCGACTCTTATCGATGGGTCTCGGGTGACGCGGTGGATCAGTGACATGCTCTGAACGTGTCGGTATTGATCCAGGATGGGAATTTTGTCATGAAGATTGTGAACAGCAGCTCCATTAACTTCAGCCTGCGCCACTGCCCTCCACACCATGACATCGTCTCTGATGCCTCCGAGGAGATGAGATCGGATCGGCTGATAGAGACGTGGCAGTCGCAGGAGCTGCGCTCGAGGAGTGGTGGTGTCAGTGGAGTAGAAATGAAGTAGTAGTATTATTATAGGTTTAAGTAGTAGCAGCAGTAGACATACTAGAAGTATCCTTTGTGCAATAGAGCCATCATGTTAGCATCATAGTAGTACACTGCAGTTGTATTAGTATCTTTGTAGTACACCACAGTTATGTTAGTGTCTTTATAGTACTCAGCGGTTGTGTGTGCATCTTCATAGTGCAGTCGTAGTACTGTGTATTGACTGTTCAAATGTGTCTTGTGCGCAGGAAGACTCGCTGAACCAGAGAACTGAACTGGAAACTCTCGGTGACCTCTGACCTCGCTGGCTGCATGCTCCCTTCCTGTTGACTCTGAGGAGAACAGTCCAACCAAGAAGCCGGAAACATGGATTTTGTGATGAAGCAAGCTCTGGGTGGTGAGTACTCCAAACTCCTCTGGTGAGGTCATGATGCCTCCCTGTCATCTTCTGCTGTCGGAGCTCAACCCCGACTTTAAAAAGTCAGTGCTCTCCGCCCGAAGTGCGCCCCCCGGAGGTCTCTATAACTCCAGTCCAGTCCGGCTCAGGGCCATGCAGTCAATGAAACAAAATGAGTTCCTTCATCGCCCGCCGACATCCCTTTCTTCCTCTGCCCTCACTCTCTCCTTCAGGGCTCCTCACCCGTCACTTCTTTTTAGCATTACCAGGCAAGTTTTCACTCAAGATTTCAATTCCATATTTAGCCTCATGGATGATATACTCTTGGATCATGGTGCTGAAGTGATGGTACACAGTAGGTTGCTGGTTGTATTCTAAACCAGTCAAAATATATTGTTATTGAACAAATGAAATATGAAGTACAGTGGTCAAAAATGATATAGAATGTAAAATTGCAAAGCAAAAATATCTTTTTTAAAACCTTTCGTCTTAGTTAAATGCAGCTTCATATTGTTTCTTACACAATTTTCATTTAAATAAAACGGCTATAAATCTTTTCTTATCTTAAGATGTGTTGAGATTTAAATACCCGTGAGGTGGATAATTTGGTGGCTCATCTCTTTTAAGCATTACAGTCCAGAGGAAGCTAGATGAACTGAATCTTTTATCCTCAGTGTCAAAAGATCACGAACGCGGTTATTTTGGACTCAACTCATCCGTCCTTGTCTCCGTCACCATCGTCCATCTTGGTCTCCTCAAACCTTTTTACCCTCTGGGCCTAGAGAACCTGCTGGAAGACGGATGGAGCCACCTACCTTCTCACACCTGCTCTCTCTTCTTTTCCACTCCTTCCTCTGCGCTTCACTTTTCTCTTCAATGGTTGTCAAGCCTTGCATATTAACATACTCTGTTGTTCAGAATGAAGACTTTTGAAGCTCATTCTAATATTCATATGTATAGAGAACAACATGTTGTTCATCTTTCTTTGCTGGTATGATTCTAAAATGATCTAACCATTTTGATTAAAAAAATGTATTTTAGAATATGTTTACTTAATAGTTTTTATATTTCTAGGTCTAAAGTTTTAAAGTAAAATATTACAAGTTTTGGCTTCTAAAAACAACAAAATTGAACATGTGAAAGTGGGTGAGCTTGGAGCATCTTCTCAAGTCATCCCAGTAGAAACACAATCCTAATGTTATTGTTATCAGTATTTGTTTTCTATATAAGTTATATATATAAGTTTTGATTGAACTATTAAAATAAAAATAATACTTTTTTAATAAGGTTTTCTGTTACTCCTCTGCTCACGATGGTTGAAGCGGTGAAGACAAAACGTTTCTCTTTCATGTGGTGAAGCTTTGAGTTCTGCATCGAGTTACAAACAAGTCGTTTGATTTGACTTGGTGTTAAATAAATAACTATATGTTGGACAGATAAACAGAACCCATCGCCCCCCTCACCTCCATGTTCGGCCTTTGAGACTGCGATTGACCTCCCGCACAGCAGCACTTGACTGCTGTGACCTTCACTGTTGGAGGTGTAATGTTTCCCTCATGGATGGAAGTCAGTGGTGAAGGCGACTGTGTTCAGAGTTGTCTCTGGACTTTAGACTTGATTTCTCTTCAATCCGACTTTCTCTTAGATACTTTGTGCTCATTTTCTGTTTCACTCACACTAACACACACACACACTCACAGCCGAGCCGCCGGGCGTTGAAGACCTTCATCAGGGCAGATTGAGGTTATAGATTTCAGCTGCAGGACACAGCTGATTGTTTTAGTGGAGATTTAATTAGAAATCGGATTCATCAGCCTCCATGTTGAGTCTAAAGACCTGTGCAGGAACCAGCAACCCTGTCTTCCAAGGTGTCCACATGAGAAAAGAGACTCTTCTGAGCTGGAGTCCAACATCATCCCACAATTCAGTTTTACAAGTCGTCCTCTGAGTGGCTCCAGTCACTGAGTCCTTGATGTCTCTCAGAGCTCCACCTGCTGCCGTGGAGGTCTAACATTGACACTATGATGAGGCCATCGTGGTGTCAGCTTTAGCGCAGTCTTTGATGATAAAGAAAAGAATATAACTTTTGTCTGGTTCAAATGGTGTCGGTGGTGGGATGATGACCCGAAAGTCTGTCTGACCCCAGGCCCACAGTGGGTAGTAGAATTTGAGCGAGGAGTGAGGCAGATGCCTGTGTGGACCTCAGTAATAGTTCGACACAATCCACCTCAGAGAAGTCGCGCCTCGTACCCGAGCCACACCTTTTACTGCCTGTCCTCCCAGGAATGAGTTCAGGTGTCAGCAATAAGCCAAACTCCATCTCTCCATCCATAATCTTGTCTCATAACTGAGTTAAAAAAATAATCTGGATCATCTGCGCGGCCTGGACCGTGTTTCATTTCCTGCCAAACGGAGCCGAAGCAGGAAGCGGCGTGCAGGTTGATTCCCGACCAGATAGCTCTCAGACTTTGCTCAAGAGCGGGACTCTCTGCTGGACGCTGTAATTACGTCCATTTTTCAGGTGGACATGTGACCTGGAGCACCATGGAGGTGATTTATTATTCAAATGAGTTTAATTATTCACCAACCGGGCGGCGACCGTCCACTTCTCCTCCGCCTCATTTCCTCTCCAGACATCAACTTTCCTTTCACTCTTTTGAGACGAATAAAAAGAGGATAATTGCACTCCTTCTTTTTAGAACAAGACACGACTGTGTCAGGTACTTTAATGTCGCCGTGAAACAAGTTAAGAACAAATTTATAAGAGCAGCAGCTGGCGATGACCTCGTCGTCTTCCAGCCTCGGCCGCAGGTTTATAAATGAGCTCCGGTCCTGGTAACCAGAGGATGAAGAAGCTTGTTAATGAAATGGAACATTGGAGTCTCAGGAGACAAGACTGTTTTCTCCTTTGACCCGACAGCATTTTAACCTTCACATGTCCCCTCCTTCCTTCTTCTTCCTCCTCCCCCGAGCTTATCCCCCCACCGCCCACGTCGGCTTCATTCTCCCGACTTCTAATTCAAAATGCATCCTCTCAATAATGTTCCACCTCTTTAGACCCCTTTATTTCCCTCATTTATGTTACATTTTCTTGTTTTTTCTTTCTTTATTTTATGGACCACTACCCAAGTTGATAGTAAACTGCGTGGCATCAATTTTACATATGTTTAACCCCCTCTAGGTGAGGAGCATAAATGGGTCAAACATCATCTATAAATATGGAAAAAGTCATTTCTATTTGCTCTTAATTTGTGCACCACATGTGGTCTGTTTTCCCACAAACATCCTCTTGACCTTCTGCGACTCCCCGCTGAGGCACGGTAACGACTCGCCCTCGGCTCTGCCCCCCCCCCGCCTCCTGGGTCCGACAGTTTGTCATCCATGGTTCTGCTCCCGCCACACAACAGTGGGGGGGGGGCAATTACCGACTCTGTATGAGCCTGCCACTTTGCGATGACTCCCACGAGTCGGTCACCCGAGAGCCACCGAGCTATTAACAGGGGCGAATCACCATATCCGAGGTGTCGGCTGTGATCGATGGCTGTGACTGACCTGCTTCTGGTCCATTGAATTTGAGTCCTCTCCCTCATGATGCCTTTATGATGTCATTATTGGAGAATCATTTAACGGTCACATAAAGGCGCCTCTGTTCATAGACGGACTTTATTAATCCCCAGATGAAATTAAACCCATGAGTTATAAATCTGCTGCACCAGTGCAGCTGTAATGACTCGCGATTCATTATGATGAGTCCCTCAGAGTTGGACTCGTGTGATCTCTCGATCCGCATTAGCGCTTGACAAGACACAGTTTGGACTGAATTCGGAGTCTGTGTTGACTCAAGTGCATTGTCCTGATGTGACAACACTCGAGTCGCAGGGACTCACCCAGATGTGTGGTGAGTAGCAGTGCATGCGAGTCTTCAGGTTCGAGTCTCCAGGTGTGTGAAAGCAGGGTGCTTCATTTCATGAATCTGAATGTGAAGTGTGCGAAGGTCACTCGGATGTGTAGGATTCACTGCCTTTAAATGAGTCCGACTGCTTGAGGGATGATGGAAGTGTGCGACTCACTATATATGGACGAATGTTTGTTCTGGTGAACACGACATGAAGCTGCATGGTGTAAAGCGAGAGACGGTTTTGTCTGGGATCTCTAATTTCCTGTGCACAAAGTAAATGGAACAAATGGAGGAAACACGGATGCGTTTAGGACAGCAGCGAAATATGTGGCCGAGTCTCTGGGCTGAGATCAATATTCTGATGAAGTTTCCTCTCGGCGAGGATCCATAATTCATACACTCAGGTGGTCCTGCATTTACTATCGATCAAGCGCGGCGAACAACAGCTGTATTATCGATGCCGCGGAGCGCCGACAGTATGGGATGGTGTTTCGCGAGACGCTGCAAATGAAAATGAAACACGGTGTCACACGGATGGTCGATGTGCGCGTAGTCTCACAATCGGCTGAAGATAAACACAATCTTGGTGTCATATCCTGAGAGACTCGCAGAAGCCCCCCCACTCCACCTGTCTTGCCTTCTCCTGATCGATACACGAGGCACTCGTGTGGGGGTGCAGGTGGGACGGACAGATGGCAGATAGAAGAGGGGAAGAACTCTTCCTGTGACTTGGTGTTTGTTTGAAGCCGCTCCAGCTGGCGGTCACTCTTCCGCCTCGTACAAGACGCCTTGAGGCTCGCGCTTAAATATGCTGATGTATGCTGTTCTGCTGTTGAGGAGGAAATGTTCTCTGTGGAACCTGAGAGAAGCTGATGGGAACACAAGACTGGAAACTAGGACGGTGAAGTTGCAACAGCGAGATAAGGCACTTCCTGTTTGTGTTTCCTGATATGATGACTTATGATTTATTCATTATTTACAAAGCAGAATATGTGTTTTTTCCAAGTGGTGGTCCTGCGAGCATGTTACACTTGGTCTGGGGGACTGAGGTCCGGAAGAGACTCACACACGTGTGTGAGATTCCATAGAGTCCCTAACTAACCAAAGTGTTTCAGTGCGGTGGAGTGTCCAGACGCACCCTACCTTCAGTCCAACCAGAAGTTTAGAACTTGGGTCCTGCACAAACGTCGCCACCTAGTGTCTTTAATGACCTTTAGGTGTGTCTGAAAAGCAAATGTGTTCATGTCCTTTCTCTGGTCTCTGTGAAACCTCTAAAGAAAGGAGCTCTGTGGTGCCATATACAGTAGAGTTTGCCAATGCTGGACGACACCTGAACCTTGTGGAGAGGGACACTGTGAGTCGCTAGAGTGGAAGTGAAGGAATCAATGACAAATTACAAAAACATAGATAAATGTAGTTTAAAAGAGCACCTGAATAAGATCAATATCAGAACACACCATGGGCAGCATGTTCTCACTCATAAAACGCCACACTGACGGTGGTCAAGTGGACCTTTTCCTCCATTGTTAGCGTATCGCTTTACCTTCCCACAGCTCGTCCTGATGTTTAAAAAGAATGGAATGAGGACACAGAGGTGTTCGGACAAGATCTTAAGGGGTTCCACCTCATGTCTTAACCCTTACCGCATTCTTCCTTTGTAACATGTTGGACCATCTGGTGAATGGCATCGGGATATTCAACGTCCATCAGCTGACTTTGACGTCACATTGAGACAAAAAGTCCACACGATAACCGTCCATATGTGATGCCTTCAGATTGACAACAGGCTGACAGAGGCGACACATGGTGGCACAGTATCCAGTAGAGTCCATAACAGTTTGTATTACGACGGAATGACCAGGCACAACCTGGGAATAGAGGAAGAATGGGTGCACCCCAGGGAGAACAGGATGGGTATAGTCAAAATATCAGGCACAGATGAGTAAATATGTCTAAATAAATGTCGAGGACGTCCCAGGAGAGCAGTACCTCAAGCTTTGACGGATTATGTTCTGCCGTCTGCTTCCACTTGAATGCCCACCACTGTCGAGAGAGTGAGGGAAAACTCCTTGCCATCCATGACACATTCAACTTGTTGTTTGCCCTTCTGTTTATGGTGTTTTGAGGGTCTCTGTGATTGTCTGCCTGTACAGGGGCCACCAAAGACATGGGTAAGATGCTGGGCGGAGAAGAAGAGAAGGACCCAGATGCAGCCAAGAAGGAGGAGGAGCGTCAGGAGGCTCTGAGGCAGCAGGAGGAGGAGAGGAAGGCCAAACACGCCCGCATGGAGGCGGAGAGGGAGAAAGTACGACAGACCATCAGGGATAAGGTAGGGGGCGCTGCCGTTGGATACGTTGTAACGGTCGAAGGCGTTGGTTGATATTTCATTTGTGCTTGTCCCAGTATGGACTGAAGAAAAAGGAGGAGAAGGAGGCAGAGGAGAAGGCGGCCATGGAGCAGGCCTGCGAGGGGTCGCTGACACGTCCGAAGAAGGCCATTCCACGAGGCTGCGGAGACGACGATGAGGAGGATGAGGAGAGCATCCTCGACACTGTGCTCAAGTTCCTCCCTGGACCATTACAAGACATGTTCAAGAAGTAAACAAACTAAAGTGCAACGAGTCAAAGGAACCCTGAACACAGGGTCCAGTCTGCAAGACTGCAGGGGTAGGGGAAGGTGGGCGGAAAGATTTGCACCACAACACAGGGAGGGGGACGGTTTGGATTTTATAAGCAGGTGGGGGTTTGAAAGCTCAGCGGGACCAAACTTGGGAAGGGATGGGTGGGGAGGTGCCAAACTGTTAGAGGCTACACACTGCCTTTCTAGAGTCTTTTACTTTTTTCTACTACTTGTCGAATGCACCACGGACACCCCTTTAATTTGTCACGAATGCAGTCTTCAACGGGAACCTCTCACATTAGTATTCCGCTGTCCTTGTCGCTTCTACTCTGGTCAAGGGCAGACGCAAATAGGTCCGTCCTTCAGGAGGTGACCACTGGGGAGCAGTATTTCCATGAAGAAGGGCAACTCTCTTCTTCCAGCTTTTCCAACTGCCACCATGTTTTCCAGTAGATGGAGCATGTTTTTATCATTTCAACCGGTGTTTTGTACTTTTATGAATCCGATGTAGGTCTTTATACCGATAAAAATGACAAAAAAGAGTTTAGCGTTTGGGTTTATAGGACACGTGCCTTCATATCATCTCCTCTTGTAGGGTTCCATTTTGAGTGTTGGAAACACTTTTCTCAACCCAGGTTCTCGAGAAGGTGCTTTGGTGTCTCCACCTATAGTTTCATCTTGCCTTTAGCTGCCCAGTTAGTCTGGAGAAGAAGAGATGGGGAGTCTCGCTGAAACATTGCAGAGGTCCGCCTGAAGGTCACAGATGAAGCATGTATGGGAAGGATCGTAAGTACAAGATTGAAGTTTGGCAGCAGATGGTCACGGTCAGGATTAGGTCCTTCCCACAGGCCTCGTGTCCTGAGTCTCATGGGGGTGTCCCACCTCAACCCCAATGACACTTTGCATTAGGTCATGTCCTCAGTTTGAGAAGTGGAAACCAAGAAGGCTCTGATCCAGTACCAGATGAAAATATGCAGGCAAGTAGCCCAGGTCCACCTCAGAACCGTACTGGTCTCAGTAAAGGTGAGAACTGGAATCATCTAAAATTGATAACTTGGGTTGAGAGCATGGTGTCTTTTAGTTCACACCAAGTAAAACTTCTGGAACAATGTATTGAGAACGGGAAACAACGAGTAACGACGGCATCCTTACATCATCGAAGAAACGTTTTCAACAACTGCTCATGGGTCTCTCCAGCGACAATCAAACCCCACCCAACAGTTTCAAGTCATTTCCCTGTCAGATCAGAACCTTGGTTCAGAGAGAAGCATCGACTGTGACGTCTCTCACGCTGTTAAAAGCGAATAATGATCGTGTTTGTTTTGAGTTTTTCCCCTCAGTTGTGTTCATCGGGTTTATATACTTTGCATTTTCCGTCCAACATGGAGACCAAAGAACTACTGGTGAGGCCACATGAAGTCCTTCTCGTGAGTTTGCACTGAATTACCCTGCGTTCCAGTTGTCCTCAGAACAGGGAAATTCCCAACCCTGCCCCCTCAGTGATGTTGGATTTCTCTCTAGGGTGGTGGGAGAATTCTCACCAACCTGAGTTCACGATCCAAGATGGCTTCCCTTAGTGTCAACAGGACGTAGAAGTATAGAATAAATCAAATACAGCAAATTAGTGAATGAAAACATTCAAATGTGTTATTCCCTTTTTTCTTGTGAATGGAACGCATATTTATTGAGAAGTTGCTCGGGCAACAATGCGTGAGAATAGCTTTCGTGGCTTTCTTTTCTGACCCTGATAACTGGAACGCACTGAACGTGCCTGTGACGTCTTTCCCAGTTCAGATGTCCAACTTCCAAGGTCACTGGAACGCAGCATTAATACCCTCAAATGCTAGTAGCTTGTTCAGCTATTAGCATCCTCCATAGCATCCCATGCTACATTTGACCCATTGGTTTGCATCTGAGCTCTGAACCTTTGGTCAGATTCCAACGTGATGAGGCCATTAATTACGCCTGTGGGTTTTGCGTTGCCGGCTCAAAAGGTCCAGAAGGCTTGGCAGCACATGGGCGCGTGGGTGGCCCCGACGTCGGGGACCTTCTGGCGCTTCGATGCTTTCCTGGTTTACCCCTCCAGAATCCGCTTAATTTACCTCCCCAGTGAGTCCTGATGAACTTCCTGCGAATGATGCAGGGAAGTGAAAGTCACTGGTTCAAGTCCACGTCAACTCAAACTCTATTTTGAAACTACTACACTCCTGCAGTCACAAATCTTGTCACACATACCAACTATAGGACTAACATGGTCACTGTTCCTGCGTCACCCGCTGCTGTGTCATCAGTCACCGGTACATTGTTCCAGGAGTTTTGCCCGGTTCTCACGAGTTCAAGCAAGCATTTCACCCTCTAGCTCAGATAGGACTTTTCACTAGACAAAGCCATATTGTTTAGATCGCAATAATTCCTTAAAGAAGTGACAGACATCGTTTCGACTGTCTCATGTTTGTTTTCGTCCATAAAAGAAAAGAGGGAACTGTTCCTCGACATTTCTGTGCATACGGAAAAAAAAAACCTGTCTACGCGTGTCAGTGTGTTTGTGTGTGCGTCTCTGTATGTGGTGTTGTCTAGCCATGTGGTCTTCTGTGTTACTGCAATGCACAGTACAAGCGCTAGGGGGCGACTCCAGCTGTGCAAAAAAAAAGAAAAAAAACTTAAAACATTCCATTTGTTAGAAAAAAAAAGCATGCAATTGTTAGCTGAAGAGGAAACCGCCATGGTACACGATGAAGAGGTGAATGTTTCTGCTTCTCCAGGCAACAGAATTTGTGCTTTTGATCGAAGAGTGTTGTCCATGTTCTTTGTTCCGAGGCTTTGATGCCGCTCAGGGCTGTGATCAGATGGACTGCTTTTATTCCTGCTCCGTGTTTTGGAGCTGAAAGTGAGCTCTGATCACACAGTAAAGAGGAATCGCAGCTTGTTTGGTTCCGTGTGAGGGTTAGAGCCAGAAATCAATTTGTGACCACATGTCGAGCTGTTCCTCTAATAATTTGTATTTGCCTTCGACTTGAGTTCAGAGAATCTGATGAATATATAAAGGGTTTAGTTCAGTTTTCTGCCACATTCATCTGATTTATGTGTCAAGTTTGGGCTGGTGAGTGAGGGCTGGTCTCCGCCAGGGTTGGGCTTCGTCTGCAATCCTGTGTTTATGGTTTGGTGGTCTGAAGGTCCATCACTCTGTGACCTTCTGCTGTGATTTGCATCACAGTGTGGAGTGGCTGGGATGAGGATCAGCACCTCCGAATTCGAGGCACTGGTTCTCAACCATAAAAAGATGGATTGGTCTCTCCAGATTGTCTTTGCCTCAAATGGAGAAGTTAAGGTATCTCGGGGTCTTGTTCTCTTGTGAGGGGGTTAAGGGAGTTTGAGATTGGTCCGCAAGTTTGTGCTACATGGTCAGTATTGGAGTTGCTCTACCACACTGTGTAAAAGAGAGCTAAGCCAAAAGGCAAAGCTCTCCATTACCGATCCTGACCCTCACCTACGGTCATGACGAAAAGAAGAAGATCTAAGATACCAGTGACTGAAATGAGTGTTCTACGACATTTAGAGCTAGGTGAGTTCTGTCACTCGGGAGAGACTCGGAGTAGAGCCGCTTCTTCTCCACACTGTGTTAGATGAGGTGGTTCAGGCATTTCATGAGGTTTGAGACTCAGCCAGCTGGGAGGGGACCCAGGACCAAGTGGAGGGATTATATCTCTACACTGGCCTGTGGGCATCTCTGGATCCCCCAGTTGGAGCTGGACATTTGTCGCTCCCTGTTGAAGCTGCTGCCCCTGCGACCCAACCTCAGGAGACATGAAAACAAAAACAAAAAAAAACATTTGATCGAAAATAACGTTTTGGAACTGGTTTGTAGCTTTAATAAGTGTCATATTTTGGTTGTTGATCATGAAGCTAAAATACCAAATATACTTGAATTGTGTAGCACAAGTTGAAGCTAAGTCACTATCTTGAATCATGCTAAAACACACCGCCGGTTTGATCCGTTGATCGATGTATCTGGTGGATGTCACTGAAACGTAGCAGATCTTTAAGACTTTACCCCATAATAGCACATTTCTTCAATAATTAACAACCTTAGCCTCCATTATTAAAAACGTTTCTTACCGAAACACCAAATTAGAAAATGAAAATTTAATACTGAGCCATTCATCTTTAAGACAGAAAAATGTTCGTCTTCACTACCAGACGGGAAGGTCATGTGATCACAGCCTTGAGACGTGGGAAGGATTTTTCAAATAAAAAGTTGGGGAACGTGCAATTAAAGAATACTGTAGTTAAGCTAACCGATACCTCCATGTGTTTGTGGGTGTAGGAATCGGATGTTGATGTATAAATAAAGACTTTATATGAGGCAGACCTGCAGAGGGACGAAGCGTGTCGGCGTCTCTCGGCAGCGATGCTCTCCAGGCTTCACACTCTGTGAAATGCTTTTGAAAAGGGCTACAACTTCATGTGCGTCCGCTCGCTGTGATTCATGTGTCGTGATCATGAGTGTTGTCGAGTGCATGACTGTTTGTGTGTGTGTGTGTTGGGGGGGGTCCTTTGATATATGTTGTGATGCTAGAGGGGGTTGTTTGTGTGAGATGTTTATAAAAGGCGGAGCATCGACGGTTGGCGGGTGCTGGACACATCTTCTGTTGTCTGGAGCTCAGAAACATCCACATGGTCCAACATTGGTGCCGTGTAGAGAAAAATAAGTGGGTTTCACTCGACTATTAAAACATGTTGGCCGACGATGGTTTTAGTAGCATTTTCACGACACTGAGACAAACTGCCAGTCGCTCGAGTTAGCTAAACCTCCAGCAAGATCTTTAATCACCAGTGTTAGCTTAGCCACGAGTCAAAGCCTGTACACGACGTTGGTGTAAATGAGATAAATTACATTAAAAAGAGTGAATACAGGTCTTGCCACGTGGTAGCATTAGCCGTTAGCACAACTCTACGATACATTCCAGTCTTTCCGCTCAAGCGCGAGTAGAAATGCTACATGGGTGACTGTCGTGTTTAAACTGCCGAGTGTCTCCGCGCTGTCGTCGTCTGAAAGTGCTCGCGGTGGAGGTGGCGACGAAGAGGTAAAGATTTTTGTCCAAATTCAGGGTCAGAGAAAATCAGGGTGCAGAGGTGGAGAATGTAAAATAAAAGCTTCTGTTTCTTTAACTGCATGTCGTGTGGATCCCTGTTGACCTGTCCCATCATTGGAACATTCTGTTTGCAAATGAACTACACCAGTAATAAAGAAACGTTTATTAAAGCGGCGTCCCAGGTTTGTGTCTGACTGGATGGTTGGGTGACAACATGTGGTGCGACAAATGAAGCAAAAGCTGCTACTTCTGCCTGCAAAATACTGATAACTATACTCTCAAACTACAATGGTGACACAGCCATCACTGCTACTAGACACACAGAACTATTAAATAACTTTATCACCACCCTGTGTACTTTTCCATCTAGCTATTAGCAGCCACTATCTCTTGTTATGATAAGGACTGTTGGAATACTTCCTATGTCAGTTAGTACTTCATCTGAGATGCTGCTGTTGCTACCTTCTACAACAACCGGTGCCTCTCCAGCAGCTCTTTGGTGTACTACAGTATGGCCACTCGTATCACCAGACTGAATACAACCATTGAAAAACACTAATAATAATACTAGTACTATCAACAACTGCCACTCTTGAACCCTACCAAATTCTACAGTAGCACCAGTGTCACACCTGATGCTGCTACTGCTACAATTACAAAACAAGCAGTACCACTATTTATGTGCATATTTTAAGTTGTAGAAATACTTTGACTGGTTCTACATTGAGAACTACTATAAACAGCCATAATAGCGCCAATGCACTACTCTATGTTTGGTACTACTCCATCAGCCGCCACTACTTCATCCATTACTGCTAATGTTACTGCTCTTACGACTCACTAGTACATACAACCTCAACATTTACTATAATTACAACAGATTTTGCTTCACTTTCTATTGCTGATGATACAGCTAGAGTGGTAGTACAACTGCTCTGTTATATTGTACCCAACATCAAGATACTACAAATACAAATCCTACAATGACTAGCTCAACTACAAAACATCAGACACTCATGTTAGCACGTCATTTTCCACTATTAATGTGTCAGCTACTGCAACTGTTAATGTCAATGACTACTACTACGATACCTTTGTGCTTGTAGAATAGTAAAAGATGTCAACAGCTACTTCTAACAACACATGCTCCAAATATAAGTTAAAGTTAATGCCTCAGAACCGGAAAAAAGAAAAAGAAAATCACTCAAATCACAAATAATCTTCGGTCATAATCGGCGTTAGCATGTCGCAGCTAACATACTCGAAAGAGCCCTCTCTCACGTATTTGTCACAGTTCAGGTGAGTGTGTGCAGTACTGCAAATGAATACAAGATAAATGTTAAAGCAGGACAAGTAGCACTCAGTTAGCATGCTATCATGATCGTGTTTCTTGGTTTGCACCTGTTCGCTGAGAAAACGCTATGGTGGAAGGGTGTGATCACATGATCAAAGCTGCATGTGTTTCACTCTTTCACACCTGACGTCAGAATACTTGCACTTTAATTCAGTAACACTTGTTCATGTGCATACATTCACAGTTGGAGCTGCGCCGCCGCGGTAATGAGCCACTTCACACTTCTGCGCCTCTCCTCCTCCTCGTGATAAATGGCCGGCGGTGGTTTGCTCTTTTACAGTCTTGTTAATCCAGAGTGGGAGAGTCGCAGACAGATTGTCGCGCGACGGCGGGTTGTGATTTGGAGACTGACAGTCTGGCTCAGGTGAGTGAGCTGGCGGAGAGACGTCAACACGAGAGAAGCTAACAATAGCTGCTCCATCTGTTCGGTGAACGAATCACATGCTCAGATTACTTCTTTGTCAACTTAGACTTTTACAGTTGCACCAGTTAGCATCAAGATACATAAAACTACCAAGTCTACAATGTATAAAACAAAGGTAAGTACTCAACAAATACTTAATAAGTAGGTCAACAAAAGTACAAATCCATTACGACTGCAAAAATGGCAGCACTGATTGTAGCTTCCTGATTTCCACAAACTCAAATCCAGCTCATGAGCTGATGAAGCATCATGAAGCTTCATTTTCACAGCTCAATACAATTTAAAAGGTTTCTGGAGCAGACTGTTCCATGTCGTGGGATCTGAAGATGTTGCTTCACGAAGCTTCATCATCCCGTCTCTCATAATACTAATCACATTTTTGTCACTTGAGAGTGGTCACGTGCTTCATGAAGCGTTCGGTTCAGAGCCCACTAGATGGCGCCTCTCATCTATTGACTGGACCATCTGGACAGTCTGATACGTCATTTGTCTTCATTTATCCAGTTATTTTCTGAATAATTTTTATATATTTTTCTCTGTTAATATAGATTATTTATAGAAGTATAGTACTAGTATAGTATAGTATACGGTATACTACTGCTACTTCTTTCATTATTATTTTAGTTTTATTTGTGTTGTAGGTCCATTGTAACTTTTATTGTAATTTACATTGACGTGCTGAAAATGATACAAAAAACCCCCCTGAAATTTAACACGAATCCTGAAACCATCTCCGTTTTAAATGAATTAGCCGTCATTGACTTAAATTATTGACACGGCATTCTAATAAATCTACAGGGATTATTTGGCTCATCAACTACATTAATTTCGGTTATTAATTCTAAATAGTGTATTTTATTGGCGACACGAACATCTTGAGCGAAACCGCTGAGGAAGTCTTTTGTGGAAGAACGCTGCCACCTAGCGGAGGACTGCGTGTATCACAGTGTGTAAACCTGGATCGCTCAACATGGAAATGACTGACGCAGTTTGGTCAAGAAGTATTGAGGAAGTTTTAGTTTAAACTACTACAGCAGTCACTACAGCCGACTACGCCAGGTGGCTCACAGTGGTCCAGGTGAGCGCTCGGACACAATGAAACATCAGAGGGAACCCTGATGCTCAGGTGTGGGGTGCTCTTGCAGTGATGGAACAGCACGTCCTCTCAGACAGAAGGAAGGTAGCTGAGAATATGTCAACATGTTGTCACTGTACACTGACATGAGTTTTAAATAAGCATATGTGAGTAGACTGTTTTTAACTGGGGTCACATGACACATCTTCGGTCACATGACACAGCTCTGGTCACATGACACAGCTGGGGTCACATGACACAACTGAGGTTACATGACACAGCTCTGGTCACATGACACAGCTCCGGTCACATGACGCAGCTGGGGTAACAAATGACAAGACTTTCATGCCCGAATCCCACTACGTGGAGCAACCAGATGGCACCCGGATGAACAATGTGGCGTTGAAACGAGGTGACACAGGCCTGCAGGATTGGGAGGGAAAGAGTGTTGTGATCCCACGGAAGAGGATCTTGTTCATACCGTCATATCCACAGAACATGGTCTCCGTCCAAGCCGCTACAATGGATGGAGCCGAGGTGATTTTCCAAGAGGGACCTCATGAACTTGAGCAAAGAAGGGCCTGTCTTTCGCATGGAAGAACATGAAAGGCTGTATGACTGGAGAACGGTAAACAATCACAAACATGATCATTATATATGACCCCGGTCAGAAACCCCGACAGCGTCACGTGACTCAGTTCAAGGCTGCGCCGAACGTCCCCACCTCTTATCAGTGGACGTGCAGGCGGCGGCCAGCAGCGCTATTCTCTCATCCGCCACGTTTATCTTCACGCAGGAGCCGCCAGACGTCACATGATCACAGGGAGGAGACAGCCAGTGATTCAGATCTTTTATTCCTGTACAGTCGAGCACTTCCGGCTCTGGAATGTCAGCTTTCATCAGTATTCACAACTCTCTTCACACAAACCTCTGCAGTACAAACTCGTGTACAAATCCAATGTTAAAAACACTTTTCTTAATATAAGAAATGACAAGCATATTTACAAATGCACCGAAACACAAGTGCGGCTGCTTAATATACATTTCTGAAAAATCAACTTGTAAAAAGTGACGTGGCATTTTGCTTCTTGGATAATTCAGTAGCGAGAAATCAGTTTTTATAGAATCACAGTTTATATCTACATTCCATTGTGTTGACCCTCAAACTGTGCTCAAGGTCAACACAACGTTCATTCACATGTTATATTGGGATTTAAAATAACTTTAAATGAGAAAACACTATGGGTTACTTCTGCTTTAAAAACAAAAAAATACTGACATCACCATCAGTTACGACCACAACTTGCTTTAAAAACCTTCCACCACTTTGTCTCACCACTAAAAGGATTCATGTTAGCACCAAGACTAAAGCTTTTCAAAAGTACCTTGTTGTTGAGATGAAGTAAAAGTTGGACCCGTCTTTGCCTTCTCTATAATCTCTTGAGTGTATTATCACTAAAATATACTTTGAAAAGTAGTAAAGATGTTTTTAATTCTACGATAATAAATAATTCCAACTCTGTGTCAAGTGCTTGACGTGTGCTATTCTGGCGTGTCTATTTTGACTCTGGTTACATTTCCCGGAGGCAAAAACGCTTACATTCACGTGTGCTGTGGCGCGGCTTGATGACATCATCATCATCATGTCAAACTCCGCCAAAACCACAGATTAGAAAAAGAGCACTGTCCGAAAGGTGAGTCATTTTCAAACATTTGTCTTTCAGTCACTGCGCTAGCCGTTCACGGCGAGGCCACGCCCCCTTTCCGACCTCGACCTGCGCCCGCCGTAAACTTGTGCTTCTGTTTGGAATCCTACACTCCTCTGAAGAACTTGAGGGTGAGCTCGTAGGTCAGGAACATGGTGGCGCTCATGGGGAAGCCTCGGATGGCGTTGACGGACGCGCCGCGGAAGAAAACCTGGAACGCACGGATGAAACAGTTTATGATCACATGTCTTAAATCAGCCGAGCCTATGACAGAATTAAAAAAAAAAAAATTGTTGCAGAGGCATGATGCAAAAAATGTGAAGAACAAATAAAAAAATAATGAAGTCGCTTAGAAAAAAATAACACAAAATGAGCGGCAAAATATTTAAATTATTGAAATCAGAAAAAAGGGGTTTGGAGATAAAAAAAAGTAACATTAATGATTGTAGACGTTTGCATCAAGTGAAAACTCAAAAAAACTCAAATAATGAATGATTTCATTTTTATATCTAGGTGTCAAAGTTACAGCACACATCTAGACTTGTATTTAAAATATTAATTGAAATAATGAGGAAAATAAAACATGGAATAGAAACACCAAGTCATCATCAGTAGATGTATAATACACACTAATATGTGTTTTGTCGAGACATGTGAGGACATTTTGGCCTGTCCTCACAAGGTTTAGAGAGTTAAAACCTCAGTAAAGTTAGTTCATGATGACTGAGTTTCAGTTTGGTTCACAGTCCTGGTTAAAGTTATCCATACGTTTTGGATGGTTAGGTTGAGGGGGAGAGGCTGGGGAAAGGGTTACGGCCATGGACGGAGATGCCAACACGTTTGTGTGTTGACTATCAGGCAGCTGAACGAAACAGCAGCTGCACTCTCAGAACAAGTCAAGTTTCCAGCTCCACGTGTTCTCAGAAGCAGCATCTTATCAGGAGACTGCTGTTGTGTCTGAACGATCGACCATCTGCTCAAGTGCAGAGGGGACGATCAAATGCACACGAGGAAACAACTGATTCTCAGAAGAAAGGTGGCGCTAGAATAAAGTGTTTTGTTTACTACAACACACTATTATAGTTGAGGAAGAAAACTAAAATATGAAGAAACAATGTAAAGTCATCAAAGGACAAGGTTTGCCTTTGATCCACCATCAGAAAAACAAAAAACTCGGCAGTATAAATCAGTAAAGACAGTGAGCGTATCTCAGTGGCAGCAATGAGGGAGACACCTCACCTCTGCTCCCTCCGTCCTGTAGCTGTGCAGGATGCAGTGCAGTATTCCTCTGTACTTCCTCTGCAGCTGAGCGTCCGCCTGCATCCTGCTCTTCACCACGTCGGCCGGCGTCGCCGTCACCCAGGAGATGGAACCTGAACACACACGGACGTCACACGGCTGAACAGTCTGGCGCAGGAATGTTTTGCCCTCGCAGGTGAGAAACCACCTGGATGCTTTCACGTCACAAAATGAGGCCTCAACTCCACTCTGTTTCGGTGTCGACACCCAAGATAAAACATCAGAAACTGCCCACAGAAAAACCATTTCAGTGGTGTGCACATGTCAGTGTCTACTGGCGCCCCCTGGCATGTCTGTATTGGATAGGTGAAAGCTGTTTCTACCTCTTAGTTTGTCTCAGACTCGCAAACAGAGTCAGCAATGGTGGCAAACGCTGACACAGCCATCGGTCCAAATGTTTTATTACAGTATAAAAAGGATTCTGCACTGTGAACTCAAGTTGGTTACCTACTGTAAAATCCTGGGGTCAAGAGTCGCTGAATTGTAACGGCAACAACATACAGCTGTTCTCTCACTGTAACTTGCTACAATGAGTAGTGCCAGAAGTGATTCAGTCACTCCACAGAACCATTCACAGAATGTTGCTAATCAGTTTGGGGGACGCCCTGGAGCCCAGTTGTCCCTATATTTCCGATCATTAGTGCCCGTATAGCGCCCTAGTTGTAGTGCCTTCATACCGGTTCCCATGGAAGGGGAGTTTCTGCCCAGTAAGTTGCCTGAATCCTCATGCCTTTGTGGACTCGAGGGCGCCATATTTGTTTTCGGGCGACACCCGTATTTGACTGGTCGACGTTTAGTACATCGCTCTGGTGATCCTGGACCCCTAAAGTTAGACGGACTCAGTCCAGTATCGTGGTCTAAGAAAGAGGTCACAGCGCCACCTCTTGTCTTGGAGGCGACATGACTCACTAAATCCTCTCTCCCCGCGACCCTACGCTACATTTGAACACAGCTGAACACAGCGGCTCCATCGAGCCTCTGGCCGCCGATTCTCTGCCGACGTGGTGTGTTTTGGTTCTCTGCCTCCGCTGACCCAGATTCAACATTCTTGCTGCAGCTGTTTACGATACAAGTCGAACGACGTGGCCAAACCAGTGATTAACGACAGCCAGCTGAATCTCACTCACGTGCTGCTCTGAGCGCCAGCACAGACGCCGGACTAGCTCCGGTCCCACCTCTGAGAGGCAAGAACTCCCAAGTGTGGATCCACCCACACAAGGGGTGCATTCATGCCACCAACCCCTGCACAGGAGCGTCTCAGTGAGATCGACCCGCCGTACCTGCGAGTCCTCCAGCGAGCCAGATGGAGCAGGGGTGAGGGCTGGAGGAGGCGTCGGGCTTCAGCAGGTCACAGAAGATGGTGTAGGGGATGAAGTAGAGCGTGTAGCCGGGAATGTCCCTCAGCAGCATGGCCCCGCCCCCTCTGTACAGCCCCTGCAGGCCCTGGGTCTGCAGGATGCTGCTGATGCAGTGGATGGGGCCGCGGTACAGCCTCTGGTTGGACACGTCAACGGCGTGGAGCTGGATGTTGCTGCCGCTGCCGATGTTGCCGGCGAGCTGCAGTTGCTCTGAAACACACAACGTCATTGGTCAGTCACGCTTGTGTTTGTCGTCATCTCTACTGGCTCTGCCCCGGGGCCTCCTCCCTCACTATCTCACCTCAACTATCTCCTGGAGGAGAACTGCAGAGTTCTCCTCTGACTCTCTCCTGGATGACTGAGCCTCTCACTCTCAGAGAGTCCAGACAGAGAAACTGGGTCACTCCTAAGCTGGGGACCACAGGTGAGAGGAGAAACCCAGCGGTCAGTGGAGAGCGCTGTCCTCTGGCTCAGCTCTTTTGCTGCCTCCCTCACATAAGATCAAGATACTTGATGATTTGTGAATTCAGCCACAGCTGGAACACACCTTATAAAGTCTGATTTAATGGTGATACTTTGGATAACATAAGAAGCTAAAGTGGTATTTAAAGTAGCTCATCTGACGCTTGGGTTCAGAGGCCGAAGTGAGTGGGTTTTCACAATGATAAACATCCATGCAGTGGCTAAAGGTGTTAGGGGGCAATAAAGAAATAAAAAGCACTAAAGCTTCGTATCTCTGGATCCTGTGTGAGCTCAAGTGACCTTAGTCAAACAACAATATGAAAGGAAGTTTACATCGTTCAAAGTCCTAAGAATCGTAAAATGGAAATGTTTGTAACATCAAAGCTTTTGCTCCAGAAAACAAACCCATTTCTTGCCACTTTTAAATAATATGAAGATCATTATTTTTAGTTTTTCTTGTCCTTTTAACAATTTATTTTGTACTTAAAAAGTCACATCCGCCTGTTAAAAATTCCTCGTATGTGAATATACTTGGCGGATAAAGAGTTTTTTGGTTCAGATTTTATTAAAATAAATGATGAAATTGACAGACTCAATTTCCTGAGGGATAAATGCTACTTTAAGTTTCATATTTAACAAAGCAATTCCACTCTCCATAACAGTTTATAATTGAATTCAATATGACTGACAAATGCCTTAGTTAAATGTAAAGATAAAATTCTGGATTTTTGTGAATAAACTCCAGTTCAGATTTGTAAATAAGACATGTGAACAAACAAACATGTCTGTTCGTTGAGAATTTCTTTAAGTTTTGAAAAAAAAAAAAAACCCCAAAAAACATTAAGCCTGAAGTTGATCTGTTTAACAGTGAACTTCAGTCCACCTTCACAGAGTAACGTTTCCAGAGAGGAAGGAAGAGCTTCCTGAACCTACCTGTCACCAGACTTTGAGTCTGCATCTGCAGTCTGATCTTCACCAGATCCACGGGGGCTCCGACGCCCACGGAGACCAGCCCGGTCAGCATGCTGGCCACGGTCAGGTCCAGCATGCTGCAGGGATGCCGCCCGTCGCCATAGCGATACTTGCTAATGAACCTCTGCGCGTTACTGAAGAAGCCAAACACCATGGAGTTGTACACGGTGATGCTGGCCAACGGGAAAGACATGCCCTTGAAGAAGCCCAGAGCCTGCAACACAGACACGAGCGGTCAGAATGGAGCGTCACACCACAGGACTGAAACCAGGGAGTTTGAAGGAAGGACTGCCATGGAATGTTGGGAGGAATGCTCTCCTGCTGTGGTGTTTGGGAGACACATGTGGAAAGTTGAGAAACACAGCTGTCGGCACAAATCATCTGACAATAGGCGCTGAGGTCCTGGCAGAGCTAAACTCTGAACAACACTGCAGTTCTCACTCTAAACATCGAAGGACGCCTGAAGAACTTGGTGTCTGCCGTCATCACACGTTTACTTTCATAGCGCTGAGAGACGGTTGGTGCTGTTTCTGCCAGCATATAGAGAAGTGTGACCCCCCCCAACGACACCCCAACCCCCGCTGCTGAGCAAATGCTCACGTAATTGGGGGCGTGTTTGTTAAATGCATTTACTGAAAACAAATGTAAAGATCAAGGCGGGAAATCAGATAATGCAATACAATATCATGTGCATGAAAACAGGTTTACTGTTATGACCGCAGTCCAGTTAGACTTTCACAGTCCAACAGAGGAATGAACCGCTCCCTCTATGACAAAATAACTTGTGTGCCAGAAAACATTTTAAATATGTATTAAATATTGATAAACACAACGTGAAATATCAAGACAATATCACACAATGGAGTATTATACACATATCTAAATCGTATCAATGTCTATACATTATCGCAGAATCAAGTATCGCGATATTTGAGTCTATCGATAGGTTCTTACACTGCTATTTGCCACTGTGCGACCTCGTGCAGTGCGCTGCAGGGGCTCAGTAGCGCCAACTGCTGTTCAACTATGCACATTGCAGTCAATGATATTTCCAGCGATAATCATCTCAAGAAAAGAAGTGTTTGGCAATGTGAGTGGAAATGAGTGGCTTGGCAGAGCAGCTGCCCTCATCTAATCTAGAAAACCTGTACTAGCTTCCTTATCGAGACGAAAATATCATACAACACTTGGAAAACAATGCAGAATTGTAACATTACAACTCCGACTCACAATAAAACTGCAGAGGGCGGACGATATTTCAGGATAAAAGGGAAATAACCTGCATGGTACCCACATTATTTAAGATTGAAGCAGGTCTTAAGCATCAAAAACAAGTTCAAAATGAGTCAGTTTTTCCGTCAGTTGTAATGTAAAAGTTTTTTAAAAGTAAAAGTTACATTTTACAAAACAATGGCTACTGCTAAGTGAATTTCCAGAGAGTTGACTTGACTGTTTTTGGCGTCGGTGGATGGATATTTTCCAGGAATGACCATGAATGGGTCAAAAAAGAAAGAAGCTATTTACCGTTTCCTTCTTGTAGATGGTGAGGCAGCAGTGCAGTGTGTTCTTGTTGCCTTTTCCTGCCTGAAGTCTGGTCTGCAAATCAGGAGCCACATTGTTACTCTTCATATCAGAGGAAATGTGTGTACAGTCTGCATGAGTGACAATGTTCAGGATCCTCCTGGATATTATGAACACGGTAAATGTTGGTCGAACAGAATTGTCGTGATTTTAACAGTAGAAACTGAATGTAGGAAAGTACCTTCACTGTGTCCAAAGGATGACCGACGAACACACTGGAGGCTCCTGCAGCCACAGAAGACGAAAGTAGAACTTCACAAGCAGGAAAACATCACAGCATTCACTTTTTTAACACGCATCTTATACATTTTAGTTTAGTCGGCTGGAGATCATTTTTAAATACTTACAAAGTAACTTTGAAGATAACGTGTCAGTGTACTATGACGGCAATATGAAAACATAAGACACCGAACCCTCTTTTTCTGATTCCTTTTGTTTCACAAAGTCACTATATTGAAAAGTGGTTCAGTGGAAAACACTGAAAATGGGGTGCTGCAACTAAAGCACAACCTCGATGAGTACTACTGTGTCAGAATATATTACTATTAGTCGATCCATGATTCATTTGCTGTAACTTGTCATCAAATCATATAATATCTGATTCAAAAACTCAGTCTAATAACAATATTGTGGAAGATTTGGACCCAAAAATGGTGCCTCTTTGGTTCACTGGCAATAAAGTTCAATCCAAGTGGGTTTCTATTATGGGGCCCTGCAGCAAACAGGCCACGCTGACCTTATTAACCCCCACTTTCGCAGCCCTTTCTGCGATTTGCATTCACCCCATCAACATTCCATACACAAGCAGCATCCTGAGTAACGTGGTGCCAGCGATCTTCCGGTCGGTGGCCTCCGACGCTCACGTGTGCACCATAACAAACACAATCGCTCTGTTTTTTTTTCTTTTTTATAGCAGGAAATAAGTCCAAAACAAATGTAAATGAGTCTCCTTTTTCACTCACCACACTTTCAAACTAACTTGCCTCCTTGATACTCAAGCATCTTGTCAGGATCAGGTTAATCGGTATGTGCTAATGCATCAGGAATGACTTGTTTTACGTGTTGAGGTAATTCAGCTTCCTCCGTGCCCAGTGGGGCCCGAACAGTCCGACCCCAGGCTCCTCAGCGTCCCCACCACAGGAGAACTTGGAATGAGAAGCGTTGTTTTTCCAACTCCTCTTTAGAGACACAGTCTATCTTGGCTGGGCTTATAATACTTCCTCATATTGTTTTGAGCAGAAATAACGACAAAACAACCCCCAAAATATGCAAAAGAATAAGCTCTATATTGTAATAAAGACGGGTTTCTGAGCTGGGGCCCCTGCACATTCATTACTGCCATTGCTGATACGCTTCCATCTTCCATCAAGGACTTGCATGATTTCACAACCTTCGATGACAACTGTGCAATTATTTGTTTAAAGCTAAATATTTCTTGTTTTTAATCGCAATATTCGCTGTATAAACGATGTTGTCAGAGCACGTTTATCGGAAAATATCCTGACTTTAGCGCCCCTAGCGGATAGTTTGTGCACTCGTTTTACAAATGTGTTTTTCCCCACATTTCAATGGATGAATTAACAAAATAAACGTCGAAAAAACAGCTTTACTTGTCTTCCACGCGATCAAGCGATGAGGAATGAATGAGGCATGTGTTTATCATAGAGGACTGAACGGGTTCCCCAGCAGAGGCTCCTTTGTTTACCGGGGGCTGCATGGTGGGCTGCAGTGTTGACACCCGCAGATGGTTATTTTTGCACGTATATATTTACTTTAAACGCTTTCCATTTCAATCCGCCTGAATTAATCTTCAATGCGGCGTTGGTTTAAAGCAGATTAACGCTATAATTCAGTGCGTGTTGCATTCAGGGATCAAAAGACTGGAATGAATCCGTGCTTCAAGATTTAACAGAACAATATTTGACCCAAACATTTCGAATGAAAAACACTCACCACCGACCCATCCTGCGATAAAGTCATCCAGCGGAAAACGTTTGGAGGTTTGCATCTTCACAACAAATGAAACTTCATCCGAAAAGCTTCAGAAAGAGGCTGCGGCCACGTGATGAACCAGAGGAGTTTTCAGTGAAACGAAACATCCACGCGCGTTTGTGAATTAATAGAAAATACATTGGGGCTGCGCGCTTTGATAACAGAGCTCAAAGCAGTTTTGACTTAGTGAGCCAATGGCAGCGCGGCCTGCGTTTGAGTGATAACATCTCCGACCAATCAAATGCGAGCGGGGCCACGGCGAGCCAGCCAATACAAACGCCGCATGGAAATGAGCCATGAGGAAGAAAGCGGAGGAAAACTACATTTAACTTTGACCTACTTCCGAACAAGCTTCCAGTTTCATCAATGAACACATTCCATCATGATCTGACAAATTTTGGAAAAACAAAGAGGGTGATTTCAGGACGTTTAAACGTCACACCTTTGTTGTCATTATTGTCAAGAATTCATCAAAATACTGAATAAATGTTTGCTACTTTCAGGGGCATCATGGAGGTAGCCTGACCACAAGAAAGTCCTGGGGTTGAATCCAGCTACAGCACGTCCTCCTGGGAACTCTTGTTCCCTCCCGCACACCAAGTCATACATGGGTGAGTTGTTGTCTGTCTGCATGTGTGTGTTCATCTACCTCTGGCCTGTGTACCTACGATGGGCTCCTTCCCCCGTGACAACGTGTGAAAAACACTTCTTACGTTTCATGAGTGTCTCCACAACATGGTTGGTTTGAGAACGGAGTGGCCCTTTTTACCACCCTGGACTGGGTGGTGTTGGAGAACCCCTTTAACTCAGTGTTTAAATCTCATTCTGAACCTTTAACTTTGCTTTGAATTGCAGTTCATGAGGACCCCCTGTGTTCCTGGGCTCTTCTACATGTGCTGCTAAACAGCCAGGCAGAGCTTCATTTGGATGTGGCTCTCTGGCAGGTGCTGTGGTTTAGGCATTAGCTCTGGTTATCAGACATCCTCCCATCGCCCTCCACCCCTTGACCTCTGTTTATCAGTTTTCGACTGAATGGTCGGCAAACATGCAAGATCAATGTCTCGACATTCTTTACGCAACTGGTGCCACGAAATTACATTTCTCAAAGGACGCATCCTGAATTTGTTGTTGAAAGTTGTTTCGAGTCATGCTGCTTTCTTAGTACGATCAATGCGTGACCTGTACGACCACCTGTAAACCCTCGGCCTGATAAGACAGGAGAACAACACACGTGTGACTCCTCTGTAGGGACAGAGCAACGATTGCAGCCATGGTTCTGGGAAATGATGTATTGTCAGCCATCTTAACTCATCTTCTCTTCTCAACTTGCCGTTGACCTTATGATCTCTGTGAGGTTCCATAGTTTGAGCTCTGTACTGTGCAAGAGAGGTCAGTTTGTTTTCTAATGGGTTTTACTTCAGATTAGGCTGCTATACAATACAGAACTTTTTTGCTTGTTTCAACATTTATCCTTTTTCATGAATCTCTCTTTAGTAGGACATACTTTTTGTCCACTTCAGGCCACCGTAGATCAAGCTACTTGCGCTCTGCTTGAGATGATGCTTCTCTCTTGGGTGCTGAGTTGCGTCTTTCGGATGCTTGCTGGTGATGCGTTCTGGAGTGTCGGAATTTTCTATACTACTGAAAATAACCACAGTTCCGATGGATTACAGGATTTGTGTGTGGTGGGAACAAAATTTGACGCTTCTGACTGAGTGTATTCTTCTAACTTAATTTTAGTGACCCCAGGTTCAGGGTCAGACCCAGGAATTTGAGCTACACCAATAAACGTCGCTCATCTTTACATGCCAGTATTGACCAGCTGCCCCTCACTAGTCCGTCCGTGACCTTTGCATTGGATGACCAACCTAATTTAACTCTCTGGACTCTGAGGGTGCGGCTCTGCTTCTGAGGTTTCACTGGTAGGTTTGAGAACGAAAGTGAGGAGTAGAAATGAAATTCCAAGAACGATCCAACAACCGGAGACAAGATCATCTCATCTGCATGCATGTTTGGTGGGTTTTTGAACTCACAAGTGTCTTCTTGTTGATGTTTACATCAGCGTCCAGCTATCGAGGGCTGTGCTGCTTCTAAGACGTTTCTAGATCACATTTCCCTGACCAAAAAAATTTGGCCGGCCAGCAGGCTGAAATTACAGAGGGCAGCTTCTATGACTTTTGAAAAAAAGTCGCTTCGATCCTGGATCAGGGTCACTGGGCAGCTTTCGGACTCACCAGACGACGCAGTGGTCATGAAGCAGCCCAGAAGTGGAGCCACTGTGACGTCATACCTGTGCAGTACAGGTTGTCACTTTGTGTTGTCACTTTGTTCCTCAACATCAGGGAACCTTGAATAATTCACTGTCATGATGTCACTGAGGAAGCTGGTGGGGTCGCGATGAGTCACGCTGTGACGGTCGCCGGTTTGAGGCAACATTGGGCACTCCGGTTTCCTCCCACCACTCGGAAACACAGTGGCTAAATGCTGAATTCATGTCTCTGAATGGTTGTCCATGCCTCCTGTGATGACTGAACTCCTGTCCAGAGTGTCTCCTACCTCTCGCCCTGTGTAGCTGGGACTGACTCTGAGGTTGGAGGGAGGGGTCCGTTTACCTTACCTGAAGCTTAACTATCCTGAATCAGAAGCAACATAATCGGGAGCTACAGGTGCTTTATCTTGATCTGATCTCATCAGGGGAAAGTTTATTTAGTTCAGTTGCGACTCCAGCGCCAGTTTAACAGGGTGGTGAGGTCGACACAGAGGGGCCTCCAAAACAACAACACGGTTTGTATCAGGATGAAAAGTCTTATTTCTCGTACGATGACGTGGGTCACAGCAGACCAATGAGAAGCAGCCCCAACACAAACAAGCTCATAAAATGGGACTTATTGATATATTCTTCTTCTTTTATTTGTGATACCAACATATTTATTTACATACCAACAGGTAATATTAACTATAAACTACATTTAACAAGTCATGGCCTTCTGCTGGGGGCCTCTCTGTCCCTCTCCCCCACTGGACGGACTCTTTAGAGGAACAAGCTTATAGGGAAGAATCAAATTTTGGTCGGTGTCTCCTTTGTCTCATATAAAACTGGACCATAAGCGCCATAATGTTGAACGATACACGAGTCAGAAGGTCAACAACTCCGTGTGTATGTGATGCACCATGTGTCAGGCTCATCACAACATCCTGTTACACATTCTCCTGGCCCTGTGCCGAGGCACATGCTTGAGTGTGTCCTTGAACCCCACTCGTGAATCCGCCACGTGACCTCTATGTCTGGGCTCTGATTGGCTGGTGCTAGCAGGTGGGCTTGACATGAAGGGTGCCTGCGTGGCCCTCGCCACCCAACACGATTGTGTGACTTAAACATGCGCAATAAACACACGTGATATATGAAATGTTAATATGTCTTGAAGTCAACAAAATGAAGCCACAAACATGTGTCGAACGTCTGGATCGGGTGCCAGACCTGAGCCACCAAATCATTTGGTGTGGCCCGCATGAACTTGAGAACTGTATAGTTGACTCAAATTGAACTGACCAGTTCAGTGCTGACCTTGGAGTAGTATGGAGGATTGGAGTCTAGGTAGATAGGAGGTAGGAGTCCTGAGGAAGGTCCATGTCTGTGTTATCAGGGCAAACCCTTTTCCCGAGGAGGACAGCTTTATCAGGACTCTGTTGGTATTGGAATTCAGAGATACAGTGGTACCTCGGTTTTTGAACGTCCCAGACTTCGAACAAATCAGAGTTCGAACAAAAATTTTGAGATTTTTTTGCTTCGGATTTCGAATGAAAATCCGGAACTCAAACGCCCCCGAAAAAAGCCGGATAAAACATAATGTGCGCAGACCAATCAGCTGAGCCACGACGTGCTTTGTTATTGTGTATAACACAGCCTCTGTATGCAGAAGTGTCCCGTTAGCTACATTTACTGACTGTTTGTTCTTCACATTGAGGTGTAAAACCTTTCCTGTCTCCGCACTGGACCGTGGTAGAGTGTCACAGGGGAGGTGCTCCTCAACACCTCCAAGGCTGGAGCACGAGGCGAGTCTGGGACAGAGCGTTACTTGGTTTATGACTTTGTCACAGCCAAACTGCACAGAAGCGCACATTCAGAGCTGGACACGCACCGGACACCTCTTCACTTCTGGAGAGACGTCACTCACTCGGCAACCCCTCCCACATGCAGCGGCCACACACATAGAGGAACAGCGCACCTGCAGCAGACACTCTACATTCCCTCCTACAAAAGACTATTTTAAGGCTTGGAACGCATTATTTCTTTTCCCATTCATTGTAATGGGAAAAATCGATTCAGATTGCTAACAAACCGCTTCTCGAACGGCTGTCTGCAATGGATTGTGGTCGAGAACCAAGGTACCACTGTATTTTGTTTGGGGCAACACATCCTCACTCCCATGGTATATTGAATATATTATAGATATTATGCATTGAATATACTGATGTTTGGAAAGTACGCCCAAACTGACGCTGGAGGCAGCCTTCTATGTTGCATGCTGGCACAATAGACATTCAATTGAAGCACTTGTTCCGTGGGCAGCGCGTCATGCAAAACAAAGACAGAGACTGTTTCAAAACACTTCTGTTTAAGCCACAGTTACTCATGCTGATCCATCTGTAGCGCCAGGGAACCATTGGCTCCGTTCTCCGACGCAGCTGCTCTGAACTCAAACGGAAAACAGCTGCTTGAAACTCAAACTTGTAGCAAGAACCCGCCACATGTCCTCCTGGCTTGGTGTGTATCGGTCCTCACAGGCGCGCAAGTGAAGGGGACTAGATGGGTTGTGGTGCTAACAGGCTTTTAGTTAGGAGGACCTCCTGCAGGACCGTCTGCAAAACATGAAAAAATGGACTCCTGATTCTCGACCATAACCTGGCCGCCATATACCAGCGTAATCTGGCGACCAAGCTACGGTTGAGATTCGGGCGTCCATTTTTTCGTGTTTTGCTGACACCCAGACGCCCTAGTCTGGGTGCTAATTAGCACTACCATAGCAAGTCTCTGTGATGCATGAAATTACAGTGGTACCTCGGTTCTCAACCACAATCCGTTCCAGACGGCCGTTCAAGAAGTGATTTGTTCAAAATCTGAATCCATTTTTCCCATTACAATGAATGGAAAAAGAAATAATGCGTTCCAAGCCTTAAAATAGTCTCTTGTAGGAGTGAATGTAGAGTGTCTGCTGCAGGTGCGCTGTTCCTCTATGTGTGTGGCCGCTGCATGTGGGAGGGGTTGCCGAGTGAGTGAGGTCTCTCCAGAAGTGAAGAGGTGCCCGGTGTGTGTCCAGCTCTGAATGTCCGCTTCTGTGCAGTTTGGCTGTGACAAAGTCATAAACCAAGTAACGCTCTGTCCCAGACTCGCCTCATCCCTGTCCCAGCTCCAGCCCACAACAGGACATCAAACCCTGGAGTGAGCGCTCCAGCCTCGGAGGTGTGGAGAGCGCCTCCCCTGTGACACTCTACCACGGTCCAGTGCGGAGACAGGAAAGGTTTAACACCTCAATATGAAGAAAAAACAGTCAGTAAATGTAGCTAACGGGACACGTCTGCATACAGAGGCTGCGTTATACGCAATAACAAAGCGCGTCGTGGGTCAGCTGATCGGTCCGTGCACGTTATGTTTTTTCCAGCTTTTTTCGGGAGCGTTCGAGTTCTGGATTTTCATTCGAAATCAGAAACAAAAAAATCTCCAAATTTTTGTTCAAACTCCGATTTGTTCGAAGTCCGGGACGTTCGAAAACCGAGGTACCACTGTATAAGAATCAGTTGAGGGTTGTTTTGTTTCCTCTGCTTGTGTTGTTGCCGCATTTGTTGTTCGGCTTCCGAGAACGCTGCCCTGGACACACGCTGGTGCACAGATGGGAGTGTGTTTTGACTCAGTCACCTTTGGTCCTGAAAGAAGCAGGCGTCCTGTGTTCTGATGTGAAGGGTCACTGAACCACTCCTGCTGCAGAATGTTTGTGTGGACTTGAACACAATTTTTTTTATTTGCTCTGTGTCTGTGACGACTGCCGTGAGTTTCGTATCTGGATACAGACAAACACTGAGTGAAGCAACATGCTCGAACCCACAAAACATTAGCTGACGCAAACAGATTCAAAACAACATGCCGGAAAAAACACCAGTATCTGAAGCCACGCAGACACTTCAATCATGACCACTAGAGGGCGGTATAGACTCATCTTCTCTGTTTCCAAGTCACTTCCTGTTGCTCTTCCATTTCTGATGCTGTTCGACTGAGAATGGAGGCTTTTCTGGATGGAGCAGTGTGTGGACACTGCTGACGTGTGAGGGACACGGTCACCTTCACTACTTCGCCTGCTCCAAGTCAATCCTGACAAGTGATCAGCCAAGGTCTGGTTTGAAGCTACAGGTGCGGGAATGCATTAACTCGTGAGGCCCGCCTCATCTGGGACACGTTTCTCTTCTCATGAATCCCATTAACATTTCAATGTTCTCAGCCTCCAAAAAGAGCTGCGTTGTCGCTGCAGGGTGAGAACACGGACGGATGGAAATATGTTTTAATGAGCTGGAGGCCTGAGGCGCCCGAGTTCATTTGTCAATGAGCTGCTCGCGGCCCTGACCTCACCTGGTGTGGGAGGGGAACCATCATGAGCTCAGCGAGCGGCTGATGGTTGGGCTGAGGTGAGCAGAGCCAAGATCACGGTGATGAGATATTGGTCATGTTCAATGGCTTTTTGGCTTCAGCTTCTGGGATTCAACAGTTGGTGGAGGAAAATGTCACAGTTTAAGTGGCCAAAATATGGATATATTTGAAGTCTATTTGAATTTGAAATTGAAAGTTAAATCTGGTGACGTGTAGCTGGAGAGACAAATGTGTGATGAGAAGGTCGCGTTTTGGGAATAGAACTGGAAGCGTACATTTCCATACTTATTTTCACATTCATTTGTCCATACTGCTGGTTTAAAAAAAAAGTGGAATAGCTGGACAACACTTGGGACATAACGCACGCAAATAAAAAAATAAAATAAAATGCAACCAGGTAATTAGTCCCAAAATCAATGCAACATGTTGTTGCTTTTGTGTCTGGATACAAAATAAATAACAGAAACAAAATATGGCTTAAATGAGAAATTAAACAAAATTAAAACAAATAAAACAACAGGTTGAATCTGTTAATAAAATGAAATAAAACATGGCTTTCAATGAAGATTTTCTGAAAAGCAATTAAAAATTCATCTAACATATTTCAAGTGGAATATTCATGCTGGAATTTGCAAAATAAAATCAGGTTTTCTCTCAGGTTAAATCCTTACTTTCTCAGATAATATGAATAAAATGTTAAAATATTGAATGAAAATTTCATTGTGTTATAAAACGACTTTAAACAGAGAGAAAAAAAGAATGTTTTGCTAGAGAATGGATCAGTTTTCATGTATGGACTGTGAACTTCATCACAGATAAATGACATAAGAGATAAAAAAAAGGGGCCAGTCCAGTTGACGGATGATAAGAACCCGACATGCGTGACCATGGAAGTGACCCTGAATGACCCCAGCATGTTTGTGCCTGAACTGGGTCAGGGGCTTGTGTTTTCTTCCCATATATATATATAATCTTATCTCTGCTCCAAAGTTCCACTTGATCATCTGCCAAACGCCACATGATCCACACTAACACGTGCTGCACCAGCGGATGTACACAAATACGTTTGGATGCAGTCAGAGGTGTTGTCATTGGGAGAGAAGATCAAAAACGAGTCAGTCGGAGGAGCAGGTTGGAGACAACGTTAGGGAGGACAGATGGTTTGGACACATGTAGAGGAGAGACAGAGTTGGACCAAGAGTGTTGAAGAGGAGGAAGACAACAATGAGGTTCATGATGGAAGCAGGTGATGGTGGAGGACTAACCCACGGACCATGATGAAAGAGGAATCATGTAGATGAGACTCACACATGCCCAGTAACCAACAACACCCAAACATATCCTGACCCCTCTCCATGTTCTTCAGTTGGCCCAGAGGTGAACTATGGTCTCAAGGTGCACGTCACCGTGCAGTGTGTTGCTGTGTGAGGCTGAGGTGCTGCTGTTACACAAGGTTGCTGCAGCAGCCTGAGGCAGGTTTGACGGCGAGCATCCCTAATGTCCGGTGACAGAGGTGAAAGAGAATAGGCCACGTGTCCTGTGGCTTGTGTGTTGCCTGTTAATGTAGGCGGCCGCCCCCTTGGAGGTGTGAACGTTGAGGAGTTAGAGGAGAAAAACAAGGTGGAACACAAGCCGTCCGTCCCTGTATTCAATCTGCTGTTATTCAAATCTCATCTGCAACTGTGACGTTTTAATATCCCTCTGATGTAAGGAGAAGAAATTCAATACCAGTCTACAAGCTGCTATATACTTGTGGTCTATAGGGGGCAGTGTCGACCCGTTATAGCTTTGAAAAGCTCCTAGACTTGAACTAAGCAAATCTAACCTTTTACAAGTTCCAAAGCTGAAATGAAATGTGAGGAGGGAAACTGGATGAATCAGTCATGAAGTCAGTCACTTGATTGAACCAATCTTTTCTTAACTCTAATGCCAGGGTGAGTGTTTGTCTCATACACTTCAAGAATTGTAGAAGAGAAGTGGAGAGACACGATGACATGAGTGAGTTCAGCCTCAGCTGCACACGGGAACACGGACTGTGTGTCAGTCAGAACGTTGGTGGTTCAGTCCACATGTCGTGTCCGAGCTCCACTCAACATTCAAAACAGCTCTTGTTCTTTGTTGCAGCAGAGCACCGAACTGTGATGACAAGACCTGGGGGCGTTGGCTAAAAGGAGACATCTTGTTGAAAGGAAGCGAGTGAACATTGAACCTAGGGGTCACCGACCAAGGGAGCAGCCCACGGGCTGTTAAGAAAAGTATTATTATTATATTATAATAACCATCTTATTATATTGGATTTTGTGATTGTGATTTTTTTTTATATACCATTGGCAGTTATTGTGAACAACAATGACAACAACAAGTCTTAAAGAGGAATATCATTCATCATCCATTGTTTATGGTGATTTCAGAAATGTGTACTGAAGTGATGGTAGCAGTAATGTTGCAGCTGCTAAAATGTTGGTGGCCCTGGTTTAACATAAAGCTAATACACTGTCGGCCATTTTGTTTTTCATGGAACGTGATTGAAATGCCACCTAGTTTCAGGTCCGAAGTGTTATTGAATGGTACTTAGTACCTAATAGTACATACATTACCGATGCGTTTCGAATGTTTTGGGTCGCAATGGTCCGGCAGCCTCAGCCATTTCTCCTTTTACTGCGGACTGTGGTCGAAGAGCAATGACTCTTGGACTCGAGAATCTGCTGTCGACTAATTTTATGCTCGATTTTAAGCGACCGTGTTGAATAGTCGGTGCAGCCCTAAACACGATCTGCTACCTGTCTTCACTTTGTCGGGAGCTTCTCTGTGCGCTCTGCAGCAGAATACCGCACAGTGATGAACGAGATTCAGGTGTGCTGTTTGAGTCGGATTCTGTCAGATGGTTTTCGGAGAAAGACATCACGCAGAGATGCTTCCATTGTTGTTGTCGTCCTGAAGTGAGACCAATAAGCCTAAGTGTCCAGAGTCAATGAGACACCAGAAGAAGCGCACTGCGTGGAAGCCAAACCTGACGCACTCAAATGAGCTCAGAAATGAAGCTTGAAGCATTTCAACCTGCTCAATAACTCAGAGGAAAGTGAGCAACAGGAAAAGTGATGAGTCACTGCCATGGCCAGGCGAGCCATATGTTCCTGAAAAAAAGCCTTTGACTTTTAAACTGTACTGAAAGAACAAACTCCTCTTTCGTTCGCTGTTCGCAGTCCGCAGTCTTTTCACCTTGCCCTGAGTTTCAACAAATATTCTGGTTGGGATCCCTGCGGTTGTGTTGCTGCAGTGTGTGTGTGTCTTCAGATCTGCTTCCTGGCAGACACCAGGCCTTCGGGCAGAGAGCAGCTAACCTTGGACCTGACATCAGTATAGCGATCAAGTGACAGAGCAGGGCCCTGGGAGGCTCGCTGTTGTCATGTCCGACTCGTCCGGGTTTGTGATGCGATGCGCACCGTGGGGACCAGAGGGAGGCCGGCAGTTAGCAGAGGAGGTTTTGGGTTTGAGCTCACTCTGCCTTCTGGATTGTTTTTAATGTTAAATTCCGCCTCTCTAGGTTGAAATGTATGATGGATGCATCGCCACTCGCCATGTAAACCTTCCAAATGGACACATTTAACTTCCATTCCAGAAGTAAACAGGAGCCAAACTCCTGCACCTGTCAGGGAATTGAGCTCACTCCAGAGACAACGCGATGGAGGTCCGAGGGTTCAGGACTTCTGAGTCAGAGCCTCCCAGAGCATCTGCCGAATCACAGCCGTGCAGCTGAAGATGAAGAGGAGAACAGAGAACAAACAATGACAGGATCAGAGGTTCGCAGCCCGCCGAGATGCTGCACGCTAGCGAGCGCCGGCCAGCCTCGTCCTCTCTGTGGAGCCCACTTATGTTGCCGCAGAGCACTTGGACGAGTCTCTGACGCTCTGCTCGACTTGTTGCTGAAATGTTTCCCAGAAGCTGAGCGGCTCCTGGGACCGCGACCAGGGAGGTTTATGAAACGGAGATGTCACAGAGTTTGAAAACGACTGTGACAGAATAGCAATCATCTGAATGAGACAGGAAGTAGGCCAGCATTTTTGGAGACAGTCGGACATTCATGTCAATAAAATAACCTCTGCAACTATATGATACATATTTTCACTCTTAACCTGCTGCCATACAGCTCTTTTATTTTTCTTTTATTTTATTGTTTTACTCTCACATCAATTAATACAAGTTTTTTTTCCAGTGTTTTCTTGTTTTTTTAGTTCAATATTTCAGTTTAAATATATATTTTTTTCTTTTCGGTTCCCCAAAGGTCATCTCCCATTTTATTTTTCATTTATTCATGATTCTGTTTAATATCAGAGTAAAATTAACTCCATGTGGTGACTCCATGTCTTTTGTTTTCATGTTCAATAATTACAATTCTACAGATGTTTTTTTTTTAAAGGACCGTCTCAAATAATGTTACTTTTGAAATGATTCAATTCAAAAATACATTTAAATTTGAGTTACAAATAAACACCCTCTCAGTCTAATCTAATCTTTTAAAGTTACATTTTTTCTATCGGTATATATTTCCAAATGTATTTTTACTTTCTTTCATGATTGTTCTTCATATGTCTTATTTAATTTCCTTCAATATATGTGGGTCGTGTCTTGCTGTTAAATTTATTTTAAAATAATAATGTGTGGAAAGTGCTGAAAGAAGACAGTCATTCTAACTTATGTTATATAACATTTCTCTTCCTCATAATACCGATACAAATAAATACATTTGAGTGACAGGCTGCATGAGTGGTTTGGCCGAGCACACTGAGGATTGAAACTGCTCCTCGGGGGAACATCCTTTTCAAATTCCCTCCTGGATCAATAGGCCTCTCCATCCGCTGACGTGCAACGCTTATGATCATCTGCGTGAGCATCTTCTGTGGTGGAACAAAAGCCGTGTTGTCGTGTAAAAGGCAGACCTGAGTTCAAAGGTTGGGAAAGAGGTTGTAGCTTCGAGGTGAAGCACTTAGTCGAGATGCACATGCTGCGGTCATTGCCGTCCTCTCAAAGAGCCATGGGGCTGAACAAACCAGAGGGAAAAGTCTGCGCTTGTGATAGTGAAGCATAGTGTTACCACGTAACTCAAACCTTCTGAAGTCAAAGTGGAATGTTATATGAAGCCACTTCAGTATGTATGAAGCAGAGCACTAATCCTGCAACACCAAGAACGCACAGATTTATCTGCATCTCTCTGAAACGCGTCCGCGCTATTTCGGGTCGCTGGTCCTTCTCATCCGACTGGCTCTTCTACATATGTACTGACAGCAGACACATGCTGTTCCTCTTTTCACCCGTAACTTTCTAATACCGCTGTGATCTTTTTGCCAAAAAACATCCCTCTGCATTTCTTCTTCTCGTTAAACATCCGCACTCGTATCTGCCAAGAGGTTTTTGTTTTTGCCAGCATTAGTTGCTCGATGCCTCGACACACTCTCGCAGCGAGCGAGTTTGAGGAAGGGCTCTGGAAGGTCAGGAAATGTGTTTAATTAATGTGACTGCTGGAAAGCATTTGGTATGACGGGAAAACAAAACACCTCGAAAACATTCATCTCGACGTGGTCTTCGTCAAAGACGCATAAATGTTGAGGAATAAGTGTTGAAAGACAAAGTAACATTCAACAACATGGGTGAAGACACTTAACAAATACAACAAAGCTGAATCAGAAAGACAATAGTTGAGGATATTTAGTTGCATTTCTAAGCTTGACTGGTGATCAGGTCCATATATCTAGGTGCCGAGTGACTTCAGTTCTTTTTGAATTTATCAGATGGTGTTAGTCGTTTTCAAACTCCATGGAAATGGAGTTAGCCTCAGTTAGCCACGAATCCTTACATGACATGATGTTCTGTGAGTAGTTTCTGGGCTGACGCGTGTAGTGAGCGCTCGTTGTTTTGTTACGAGCTCCTCACAAGGGTCGGAGTCTGACATGCAATGGTGGGGAATGTTTGTGTGTGTGTGACCGGAGTTGTTCAACGGCTCATAAAAAAAGCTAGTTAAAACAGTAGCTGCTGACATGTTCCACAGGGTCGGGATGTAGAGTGTAAGAAATGGCCTGGTGGATGGATCTGGTGGTCAGCCATGTTTGTTCACGGCCGTCCCGTATGGTGTTCGACACTGCACTTGTGAGTTCTGCTTCTTAGTTCGTCATTGTATTTTTGTACGGATTCAGAATTGTTCACGTCCGAGTCGCGACCCTTGTTGGCAATATTTGTGGGCAAATGTGAGTGTTTGGCGTCGCACATGACTTCATCTCAACAAGGAGGGAGGGAATATGATGCCGCACATGCTGCATCGCCATCTCTTAGATGGACTGGCCGATGCTGCAGTATTCCCCCAACTGACCTGACTTTGATAAGTAGAAAGAAAATCATAGATTTTAATTTATGTTACTTGTTACTGCTGTTAACATACTGTAACTTGGTTGTGTTGCTGGTTTTCCCCTGAAGATGTGCAGAGCTCAGCCATCTGTCAGAAACCCTCAGTTGAACTGCTGCTTCTTGGCTTTGGAAGGAATAAGGTGCAGCGTTCTGTTTAACTTTTAAAACAGTAAATGGCTCTTACTTGTGTAGCTTTTTCCATTGTTATCCAGCAACCAAAATGCTTTGGACAAAGTCATCCATTCACACATCACCTGAACCATCAGGAGCAAACCAGAGTTTAGTGTCTTGCTAACAACAACACGAATACATCATCGCTCCACGTGGCCCCTATTGAGCTTAAGAGGACCAAATGTAGAGGAAGTCCTTCCACTGTGCTGAGGGAATGTCCTGGTTACTACCCGACATGAGATGCCCAGCAGCAGGCAGGTGTGTCTGAAGCTGTAAAAACTTCTGAACAACCAGACGGATCAGCGCAGTCACAAAGAGAAACTCCAGCAGGGAGATAAAAACAAACTCAGCAAAGTTTGATTACGACAGATCGTTGTCGTCCCGATGTTCACAATCCCGCCTCTGGCAACAAGTCGCAATTTTTGTCGTCTCGACTTTATTAGCCTCCGTCTGCGGCGGATGACATTAGTATTGACGGAGAGCCTCCGAAAATTAGTATTGTAATTTCAAGTTTCGTGGGACGGCCAGAACCCTGCGCACAATTGGATTTTGCCTGCGGACAAACTCATAATTTCATAATGTCAGCTGGACGACGAGATGATTTAATGGGGATCAGTAGAGAAGTCATTTCTCATCAGAAAGCCTTTCGCTTTCTGATGTCATACATTTTTGATGGCAACTAGAAGATTGCTTTCTCCCGCGCGCACATATATTCTCTGAAATTGTATCTTAAGCACTTTATATTATGAAAGCCTCCAGCTGTGAGATGAGGGAGTGATATTGGCTGTAAAATCATTTAAACGCCAGCACAAGATATTATTTTGTAGATTGCCATGTTGAATATTTGTATCCTAACCACAGACATAATAATGTCCCGGTCATGTGACGCACACTACCGTGGGCTCGGCAAATGAAGTGAATAACAACCAATGCTAAAATGTGGTGGGTAAACGCTCCCCAAGACCTTTAAAAGCCAAAGCCAGACTGAAGGTACTGTGGAGGGGACTGTCCGTGCTTGACCAGTAGAGTGACAGTGGGACTGAGCAGACGTGGGAGAAGCCTGGTTGTTGTCCATTCAGAGGTCGATTTGGTCCGAGGCAGGTCCAACTGGACTCCTGGTACAAGAATCTGAATCAATGTGGGACAGCAGTTTTCAGAGAACAAAGGAGATGATGGTCTGATACTGAACTGTCAAGGGCATCCACTAAAGAGGTGGTTGGGTTTCTGTGATCTGGATGGGACACACCCATGTTTGAGACGTGTCAAACTCAAGGCCGGAGGTGGAACTGTGGCCCTGCAAGCTCTTTTTTGTGGCCTGGAACTGCAGATGACTCGAAATTCCCTGATCATTTTTTGATTTGCACCAAAGATAACATAAATGTTATGACTCATGAGGAGCTCAGTATTCAAGCTTTACCGTTCACTGGGCCGCTTGTGGGAAGTGTAGATCATCTCACCGAATCTTGGACTGCACTAACCACGAAAACAACAGTGGTCATCAACAATTCATGTAATGAGAGTTTAACCGACAACTGTTGGAGTCCTGTATGAAGGAAAGGATTGTTGTAGTGTCCTTGTCAGGCAATGAAACATGGAACACAACAAGCAGATGTCACGATGTGTTTCCTCACCGGTCTAGTGAAGGTGCTAATGTCCTGTCACTCCTCGGGGGAGAGGTCACTCTAGGTTTAAGTCTCGAGGATGGATGCTTGTTTCCCGGTCCTCACCCGCTTTCGAGCACACAGATCTGCCTTCTATTTGCTGCAGATGTTTTGTACAACAGTAACAGTTCATCTGAGTGCCAAAATATCAGGTCCTCTTTGACTCTCTTTGTACAAAGTTGGACTCCTGATGTACAGTGTGGTTGATTCTGAAGTGAGGAGCTTCAGCGTATTAAACTCTAAAGGTGACATTGTGATTTACGACCGTTCCCGTCATTTCTCTTGGAAGGGCAGTCCTGACCCGACATCCCTCTGCCATAAATTTCCTATTTTGGTGCAGAACCTGCATCCTTGTGATGGATCTCACCCTGGATAACCTCAAAGCCTCCAAGGAATTTATCAACACAAACTCTGCAAGTGTGTGATCAGCAATAGTTATACCATACACGTACGCTTTTTTTGTGCATTGATATCCATTATCCATCTGAAGACCCAAAATCTGACACGTTGAGTTGCTCAAAGGCACAAAATTCCACTTGGCATTGAAATGTCTTGTAGTTTAGCTTTCCACCTTTTCATGATTCTTAAGTCATCTAAAAGTGAAACACAGTTACTACTTAAGCCTATAAACCTGAGCTATGCTTGTGGTGTCACGTGGCCGATGTTGAGTGTCAACTTCCACATGTCACTTTTTCATGCCGGAATTAGGCCAAACTAAACGTTATTTCCTGTTTATTGTAATGGTATTTGAGAACCAGAGGCAATTTTGATCTGTTTGTCTGCTTCTGTTTTTCAGAATCTTAGCTTTGGGAAGGCAGTATGCCTCATTGCCTGCGCGAAAACATGTCTTTTCCTGTCCAATCCTTTCCCCCAAAGTAAACCAGATGCCACTTCCTGTTTATGCTGAAGTTTTTTCAGAACGGGAGTTGATATTGAACTGTCTGTTGGAATCTGGGTAGTGGGAAAGTGGGAAAGTCTAAGGCTTTGCCCTATCCTGTCGTTGCCCTGTCAACACATTTGTTGCAGGAAAAATGTACATCCATTTGAAACCAGCAACATGATGTAGAACACACTGGAGATGAAGCAGTGTATATATAGCACCTTGTTTGACCATGAACTTGACTTATGATGTCACATTTTTGGGTCTGGGTCAAGCTGATGGGTGCGTGCGGTGCAATACATACCAAGTAGGATATGATAATACTGGAACTTAAAGGAGTGCTACATCTTGTCTTAACCAACCCATCCTCACACCCATGGTGTTATATATTGATGTGGACTTCTGCGTCCGATACTGATGTTGAAGGCAGCCTCCAGTGTTGCATGTTGACCCATGAGGTTTTCAATTGAAGCACATGCGGCACACCGCAGCATATCCTGACATGGAATGAGGGTGTCTACACTGAGATCTCTGCTGCAGTTCCAGGATTCAGAACCAGAAACGTTCATGAAGTCGGCACTGTAGATCAATCCTCACGCACAACCAACAGCAAAACAATTAACTTATGAGTTTTCTACAAAGTCAGCTGAAGCTTGTGAGGCAGCCGCCGCCGAGCAGTAACTACGTGAAAAAAGTATTTTGTTCTCACCATCTGTTCCCTAAACTGAATCTGCCTGCAACATCTCAGCGTTTCATTGCCCAAATCTGTCGGCACCAGCTGGAGCCGCGCACAGGTACAAGAGACCATCACGAGGTCACGGAACTGCCAAATCAAATGAACGGCGAGTAAACAGACTCCAATCTAACTTTGTTCAAATTAGATGTTGTTCTGTCATCCTACAGAGTGAGAACTCCATTTTCAGGCAGGATTATTAACTACAGCTGACCTTTAAAAGTCACTTCAGTAATGCGTCAGTCTGAAACCTTTACACTGCTCTCTGTAGCAGCAGATTTTAGATGAAGCGGATGAAAAGAAGCTAGTCATGATTCAATTCAGCTGCGGAATGCTTAGCTGCGTTTCAGCATTGTTACATCACACATGCTAGGTGAGTGTTTTAGATCAATACCCAGTCCCAAGCTACCATCCATCCATCCATCCTCCGTCTCTGTGGTCAAGGTCAGGTCATGGGGGCAGCAGCTTGAGTTCAGAGGCGCACCCTTCATTCTCCCCCTGCTCTTCTAGGGGAATACCGAGCTGCTAGAAACACCAAGGACGAAGGAAGCCCTTCTCGGTGCATGGCTCACCTGGGGCTGAGTGAATCGTGTGAGAAGCGATTAGACAGACGTCTGTCATGCCCCGTCTTCGCTCCTTTGCTGAGCTGCCTCAAAGGTCAAAGAGTGTTGATGTGATCGATGTGACAGAGACTGCACCCACAGATGACGTTGCCTCCAACACCTTCTCCCTGCCCCACCGCTGAGAACCGCTCTTGATGAAAAGTATTTGTTCAACCATTAGGTGTAAGATTTGAGCCCAAATTTTTCCACAGTGCCGGAAACCACCCCTTAAATCGGACGATACAGAGTAATGGAAATACATAGATGCTTGAGTTGGCATTTGCTAACCTATTTCCCGGATAATGAGACAGTGATGCTGCAGCTCTACCAACTGTCTCAAATGAATGTGAGGGATTTTCATTGGGAATTCCATAAAAGGTGTTGGTAAATGGTGGGCGTCCACATGATGACTGTGACTGGCAACTGAAACGGTGAAGCATATTGGACCCAGATTAGTAGTGCAGTAAACCACCACTCGCAGTCAGTTACTGGGCAGCTGGGACTCTGACACTTGCCTCCGAATAACACCGGACACCTGAATGCCGCACAGCTGAAGTGCCGCCATGTATCGGCACTGTCGCCTGGAACCCTGCCATACCAGGTGCGGTGGCACTGGGATATGCACTCCCAAGCGTACTCCCAAGTACTGCATATATTTAGTACCACTCCATGATGATTCTGGAACGCTCCATGGCACGGCCTGTTCTGGTGGAAACTCTTATTGACTGGTAGCAGGTCAGCGGTGGCACTAACGTGTTCACTGGGCTCCTTTAGATACCAATGTATGTTCACCCAGACTAAGTGGTTTCTGAAGGTCCGCACTACTCTGGAGACCAACATCCAAATACCTACCTTTGAGATTATATGCCTTTCAGTACATTGCAATGTCACATACATTGTTTTTAGTCTGTAAGGGGCACCTGTTTTGTACATTTGAATATTGACCACATTAAATGGAGGCAAAAAAGAGTTCCTAAAATCAAATGAGTTTTCATGGTAAAGCAAGGACATATTTGGGATCTAAACCCATGCCCATTTGCCTGTTTGAATCCTCCATGTACAGAATGTTTGATCAGCAAGGGACCGCTTCAAACTGTTTGGAAACTGGGCTCTTCTAAAACGATATTAATGATGTATGCGTTGGCTTCTTGACCAGTTGGGGAAAGTCCGCTGGAAACCCTGCCGTCCCACACGTGCGAGCTCATGAATCATTGATGGTCTTTGCCGTTCAGCTCGATAAAACCGCCATCATTTCATCACACGAGGAACAAAATGCAGTTGTGGGTTGTTGGCGCAGCGCTCCTGCAGCAGGTAGGAAGCCCAGAATTTATTTCTCTCCGCACAGTCTTGATAACGGCAATACATCCAGTTTACTCAATCTCTCCCTGAGCTGTGTCCGATGGTGCTCTGTGTAATGTACAGTATCGAATGGCTTCTCTTAAAGGAGCAATCATGCGGCACTCCGGGGGAGCGCGGTGCGGTAATTGAACATTCTCAGGGAAGCAGTGGACGCACGGGGCGACACTTCTGGACGTCAAGGCTTCACGTTGCTTGAACGACGCGACATATACCGCCATTTACGTGCTGCTTGGGTCGTCTTTTAGTCGCCATAAATGCACCTTGTCGTCGGTGACACCAACAATGAAATTTAGCGGAACCCCCTATTAGAAATAATTGCCCGGCCATCTAGTGGGGAAACGGGGACATTGCAAGGAAAGTCAAGTTAGATTTGCAAATAACATTCTCACCTGTAAAAGAGGGCTACTGAGAGGGCCACAGAATAAAGGAATACAGTGGTACCTCGGTTCTTGCCCACAATCCGTTCCAGACAGCCGTTCAAGCAGCAATTTGTTCGAAATCTGAATCGATTTTTCCCATTACAATGAATGGAAAAAGGAATAGTGCGTTCCAAGTCTTAAAACAGGCTTTTGTAGGAGTGAATGTAGAGTGTCTGCTGCAGGTGCGCTGTTCCTCTATGTGTGTGGCCGCTGCATGTGGGAGGGGTTGCCGAGTGAGTGACGTCTCTCCAGAAGTGAAGAGGTGCCCGGTGCGTGTCCAGCTCTGAATGTGCGCTTCTGTGCAGTTTGGCTGTGACAAAGTCATAAACCAAGTCACGCTCTGTCCCAGACTCGCCTCATCCCTGTCCCAGCTCCAGCCCACAACAGGACATCAAACCCTGGAGTGTGCGCTCCAGCCTCGGAGGTGTGGAGAGCGAGCACCTCCCCTGTGACACTCTACCACGGTCCAGTGCAGAGACAGGAAAGGTTTTACACCTCAATATGGAGAAAAGACAGTCAGTAAATGTAGCTAACGGGACACGTCTGCATACAGAGGCTGTGTTATACACAATAACAAAGCAGGGTCAGCTGATCGGTCCGCGCACGCTATGTTTTTTCCGGCTTTTTTCGGGGGCATTTGAGTTCTGGATTTTCGTTCGAAATCAGAAGCAAAAAAATCTGGAAATTTTTGTTCGAACTCCGATATGTTCAAATTCCGGGACATTCGAAAACCGAGGTACCACTGTATAAGGGTTCCTAGGCCAGACGTGCTGTCCAGTAACCACATTTCAGATGTTTTGTTTCTATACTTTTCAACATCATTGTTCGACAAGTCTTTTAAACAAAGTGGTTTTAGTTTAAAATTCAGGTAAAAGTTCAGGTATGTCACTGAGCCATTGAACATTTCAGCTAATGAATATTTTGTAGTTGATTCACCGTCAAAAGTCAGATTTTATGTCTGAATGTGTTTGCTTGAATGGACGTCTGCTACTGCTTTGTGAAGACACTCACTCACTGTAGCCCCCTGGATTAGTGGAGGTGGTACTGCAAAATGAATCGCTACACTGGTTTGACGGAATTATTCGTCTAATTTGTGGGGGCCAAAAGAAAAGTGTTTGTGGGCCCCCATCCACCTATTGAGTAGACACTGGTGTGGAGCAAAATCTTTGGTTCAACTGGATCGTACAGAGGTGCATTTCATCCAGGGACAGGTCGACCACAGCACTCAAATCGAGAGAGAGAACAGCTCACATCTATGAACAATTTGGAGTTATTCGTTACTGTTTGGGAGGAACTCAGAGTGCCCCACAGAAACAATCTTCACACAGAAATACTGGTCCGATTCCGGGTCTGTGAAATGATGACTGTGGCCGGCCAAATAAAAGCAGTTGACATGCTACAGTGGGGACACGTTTGCTCACCGCAGTCTCACCACATGTGACACCTGCCCTTGTATCCAGCGTCTCACTTAAACAGAATTGCCATCCAGCAAACATCCACGCGTGCAGAGCCCCGTCCTCATAAACTCTGCTGCTGGATCGCTGACGGACGAGGGCATTACTCTGCGCGCTCATCGCTCACAAACAAAAGCGGAGCACAATGGACCCACTGAAATATTCATGCGCGGCCTGGCGCAGCAGCGGCGGAATGTGACGAGTGCATGTGTGTAGGAAACTTTGTTTTAAATTATTCTGGTCATTAAGCTGCATCAGCGCCGGTGAGTCGTGGGGAGCCACATACGTGCGTGTGTGTGTTTGTTCGGCGGTGCATGACTCCACATGGCTGCGTATATTCAAGTCTGACCTTAAACCAACACTCATTTATACATTCATGTATGTGCTCTGGCGCCGCTTGAGGATCGTGGTGTTTGAAAACACACACACCGAAGGCACATAAATCATTTTTGACTGACACAATCGCGCGGCAGGAGAACATGTTTAATGGCCTCTGAGTGGATCACACTGCAGAATCGATTAGAATTACATCACAGCCAGATCCTGTGCCACTAAGTCTCAGTAGGGAACTTTCTTATTTCACCACTCAACGTATTCCTTCAAGAATATTGTATTAATATTCCAACATCGTTTGTTAATTATTAGTTGTCTTTTATTAATTCCTTCATTCCAAAAATGTTGTATTTCTGTGACATCACCGTGTTCCCTCCCACTGTCTGACAATATTTTTGAGATGAATTGTTGACTCCATATTGTCCTTCAGCGAACATGTGCAATGCCTCTGAAGGTATCGGCGCCCCCTGTTGGACGAACTGTTGGCTACTCATAATTCCACTCACTGATTTATGATGGCCATGTTTTCTCATCTTTCCATTTCCTGCCGCTCCGAGTCTAAATTAAGAAAAGTCTATTAAATCATGAACCCACCGACACACACACACACACCTGACGTGCAGCGTAAATTACTGTCTCCATTACAGTTCTGCCAATTGAAGCTGCGTGCTGGCTGCACCGCGTCTTTACGCCGGCGTCTGATGTATATTCCGAGCTGGACCGACGGGGTGGGCTGGGTGACAGAATGAGGTTGGACAGTAGAGTGTGGGGGGGCTGATGGGGTTCACTGTGGAGAGGAACAGTAACACGAGTGGAATGGGGAGACGCTGTGCTGAGACACTCAGCCTGAATTTAGCGCCCTGAACAACAACCTGTCGGTGGAAACCTTGAGACCTTGTTTCGTGACGTTGCTGCTTTAGTCTCATGCAGAGCACGTCAGGGTGTCACATGGTCGCTCTCTGGAGGTTGTGTTGGACAGGAAGGAGAATCTATGACAGCCCCTTGTTTCGTGGTTCTGTGCTGGGTTGCTCCAGGACTAGTGGTCACATCTCATGTCGGGGCAAGTTGGCTTCAACCTGGAGGTTACTTGTCTCTGCTTTCACTGATAGTTTTGTTTGACTCCTGCAGAGGGTAGGTAGGATGTTCCTGCGATCGCTCCCTGACTCTGTTTCCATGTGAACACATGAGTGGCCAGGATGAGGATGAGTTTGTTTGGAAGCAGAAGGTCATGTCCACTTCTGAGCACACGCAGTAACTCCTCATCCGTACTGTCGTATCAGGGATGGAAAGCGGCTGATGCTTTTCTCAAAAAAACCCATTGTGTTTTCCAGAGCCCCGTGAATTGGAGTGAAAATAAAGTATGTTAGCATGTTCCTCCTCACCATCTTGGAAGTGAACTCTCAGCTGGAAGAGAATCTTGTTGATCATTCCCAAAAGGGTGGCTTGACGTCAGGGTTCTCCTCTATGTGGCGACCGCTTGAAGACCCCAGGGTTTGTTTGAAAGTGAGGGAAGGATCTCTGTATTTTTTCTATCCATACGAAGAGAGAGCTGGGATTATAGCTCCAGATGATGTGGGTTTCCCACAGAAGCGCTTCAGCTTCAAGCTGCAGACCCCCCAAGTTTGCATACATGGTGGTGGAGTGGTGATCAGCCAAGGTGCGATGCAATAGACTTGATTCAAAATCAATAGACAAAAGCACATTTCTGAAGACGCTGGACTGGAAAAACAGTTTCAAAGTAAAAACTGTGGAGCACCGAGCTGACAAATAAAGGTCAGGCGGAACGAGACGCACTGAGAAACCAGCAGTACTGAAAGGTCAAAGGCAGAAAAGTGATGGTCCTTTGTCCACATGGCAATAAACAAAGTCTGAGCCAGTGAACGATTCTCTAGAGCTGAAGATCAGCAGAGGAATACAGAGGTGGGCCCAGGCCAGGCAGGTGAAGTTCTGATGGTTGGGTTCGAAGTACCACATGATGATCATTGAGCTGGGGTTTCCTGAGGAAAGTTTTCCTGTTGACTCCGCAGCTGTGAAGGGTCCATGAGAACCCTCAGACTCTTATCAGTGGAGTCTTGTAAGAAGGTGCCAACCCAGTCATTGTCTCCAGGAGCTGGAAGTTTTGTGGATCACTTTGGCCTCTGGTGTCTGTCCAGCCCGCAGACTCGTGGTGATGCAGGTGTGTGTGCCGCAGTACTGTCAATAGGTGTGTGATGGCGGCCGGGTTGGCGACCGCAGTAGCAGCAGCAGCAGCAGCAGCACAAAAGAGATGGATGGCTGAGGATTCGGCCCCTCAGTGACTTTTATCTCCCTGTCTTCTCTCCTCCATCACTGGCAGTGGAATCCTTCTGCCATTCCTCCCCTCTGGTCTTCCTGCCGTCCCCCTCTCGTCCCCCTCCCCTCTCCATCTGTTGCCAGCTCTCTTTGTGTGAATGAATGCCGCTCATTTCCTTCCCCTGCAGACAGTCTTTCTCTGCCATCCTTTATGTTCCTGTCTTTAGTCTCTCTGTTTCTCCCGAGGTTTGGAAAATACAACCACAAATCTGAGGCCGGAGCCATTCCTTTTCACAAGTTCGCGAACTCTTGTTATCTTCTGCTGCACTAGTTCCCGGCTTGTTCTTCCCAAATGGTCTTTTTTTCTGGCCGACAGCTAAACATTCTAGTCGGGTAATCAAAATCCATCCAGGTCTCTCAGTTCTAAGTTGATATTTCTGACCAAGCCATGCTCACCACTGTCCATGCAAGTCTCCTCCTTACTGACCGTGCTGTCAGGGAGTCACTGTGACTAAAACACTCGGCCATGGTGAAGAATGAAAGGAGTGGCTTTCCTAACCCTAGTGATGGCTAGATGAGGTTTCATGAAACAGCGTGATGATTTTCAGAGGCCTCTAGATGGCACTGTCTACTGTAAAATGTTTGGACTTGAACACCTGACATCATTTCTAAACCATCTAGCGGCATCTGAAAATTAGGACACTGTTTCAGCAGCTCTGTCATACTGTTTCATGATACCTTCATCTGCCCATCACTACGTAACCCTGACCTCCAATTTTCTTTTATGTGACAGAACATGCCTCAACCCATTGCGCCAACATGCAACACTTAAGGATGGCATCTGTGTCAACATGCATTGGATGCAAAAAAATCCACTTCCCAATGTCAATATATTACACCATGGGAGTGAGGATGGGTTGGTTTGGTCAAGATGAGATGTGTGGCTCACTTGAGCTTGTTCCGCCTGAGACTCGTGAGTCAGCACGGATGACAAATGGACAAAAAAGAGGGAACAGAAAACCCACAAAATCAGGTCAGCGTCGTGCAGCGACCCAGAGTGACTCGACTGCTCCGATCATTTGTCGGCGGTGTGGGTGTGAGCGCCGCGTCAGCACCAGTGTGATTAATGCCACGTAATGTTTTCATAATGTGTCGGGGGACGGAGCGTGTGATGTATGTTTGCAGGCTCAAAACTGGTTTCAAAGTTGCGGAGGGAGTGAGACGGACAATCAATAGCAGAAGTGAAATGAAACTTTTGGATTAATGTTCTCTTCTACCATGTCATTATGGTACGTAATGCATGTTCTAATGCATCAGCAGCAGTGGACAGGAGTCAACATCGTCACCATGTTTGGAAGTGAGGAGTCACCATTGCTTTGAACTCAAAGTCCTGAGATTTAACATGTTTGCTGATCAACTGGGAGGAGAGTAGACACTGGAGGGGTTTTGCCCTTCAGTTGACCTTGGGACACGCTGATGGGTAGATGAGGTTTCATGAAACAGTGTCCTGTTTTCCAGAGGCCACAAGATGGCACTGTCCGCTGCACAATGTTTCAACTTCAACAACAATGCAATGAAACCTTACATCATTTGTAAACCAAGAGCACCATCTAGTGGCCTCTGAAGATTAGGACACTGTTTCATGATACAGTACCTCATCTACCCATCATTGTGGAGGATGATTCTGGTGGAAGGATTGAGCCAGTTGAGGAGCGCGGTCATCCAAGACTGACTCAAACTAGAACAGCTGCTCCTCCTCATCAGGAGAAACCAGTGGGCTGTTTCTTAGGATGCTTCTTGGATGCCTCCCTGGTGAGGTGTTTCAGGCATGTCCTATAAGGAGGAGATCACCAGGCAAACCTGTTCCTCCCAGTCAGCTTGTGAGTGCAGCAATGAAGACCTAGAGGTTTTTGGAGATAGGGAAGTCTCTGCTCCACTTTACAGAGCCTTCTGTCCTTGAACAAACATAAGGTAAAGTGGAAATTGGCTTCTGGATGTCCATCCCTGGACTTGGTTCAGTTGTGGCAGAGAGAAGACTGCGACAGGGAAGAGTCTGGGAATAACAACATATTAATAACTCACACAAACATTATCGTCATACATCAAACCATTAAAAGCCTGAGGTGTCATCATAATAGTGATAAGTCGACGTGCTGCTGATGTGAACGATGATGGTAAAAGTCACGCACCCAAAGCAAAGCACATCCACAATCTAACAACGTGAATTAGTGTCGGGGTGACATCGGTGATTAGACTCCCACCGCTGCGGTGAACATTAGGGAGGTGATTCTGGGGAGGAGATGAGTCACCGTCCCAAAATATGGCAGGACAAGGTCGATGTTGACTGTCAGAGCTGATGTTCTTGAAGGCATGATACTTAAAGAAGGGGGTGTGGAGTGATGTGTGATGAGGAAGCAGCAGCTCACGACAACTCTGGATGAGGAAGTGGAGAATTCCCCCGTATTGTTGAACGGTTGGATTATGGAGGGAGCAAGTCAGGAGGCATTTTACAGTAGTTTACGATCAAAGTGAAGGAAATAAAACCTAATGTTTTCGCGGGATGGAGCCATCGGTTTCATTATGAATCCTCTCGTCCTCTGTTTGTTCAGCTCTAATGAATCAGCCGCGCACACCGCGATTCTGTGACAATATTCAGTCGTGAATAATTTAGCTTTGGTTAATAACAAAAGCTATTTTAATCTCATAATTACACCCTCAGAGTTATTTTTCCGTCGCGTCCCATTACACTCTCGGCTCACCAGGGGTTTGTTTGTGTCCTCCGGGACTGACGCGGCTCAGACGCTGCTGTGGAGACTTCCTGCCCTTCAATCCATTGTTTCCCTCCCAGAGGATTTCAGGAACCTTCATGCCTGGTAAACGGTGAACTCATGAACGGCTATCTACTGCTTTTTGCAAGAAAAAGCATGTCTGTTTGGCCGGAGGTTTGATCCGGAGGATTTTCCCGGTCGCTCACACACACAAGCACCGCTACATCATGGCATAGTAGGTGCATGATGGGCATTTAAAGGGCACAATCCGGCCCACATCTCACGTGCTTGCTCTTTATTTGCTCTCTCTTCCTCATTGTCCGTGGTGTCAAGGATCAAGTGAGATCGTGATGGCATGGTGCCCATGCCTCTGGTGACGACATGTTGACATTTCAGGGTAAAATGTCAGAGGGTCAAACTGCTCCTGGGATGTTCAAGAAATATGGCGCGTCGGGTGGGAACAGTCTCATCGTCCAAAGTAGAAGCGATCAGCTGCATTTTTTAAATAACTGTGAATAGTGAAAGCTGCGAGCATTTATAGTTCTGGAACAACACAATGGGAACCTTTGCAAAGGAGGAAAAAACAAGTGTCAGTTTGTAGTCTTAAAAAAGCTCCAGACTGCAATGATTTTAACCAAATATGAGAATCTCAAGTGCAAAGAACACACACAAAATAAATAAATGCTAAAGAAAGAATGATGCTAAAATAAATCCATCTTTTTATGACGATGTGCCGTGAGTAGTTTCCAGGATGACAGCGTGTAGTTAGCGCTCTGTGTTATGTTACGGAGCCCCTCTCAAAGGCGGTGACTGGTGGATGTTTCAGTGGGCGGAGTCTGTGAGGTAAAGGTGGGGAATGTTTGTGTGTGAGTGACCGGAGTGGCTCAGTAGCTCATTTATCCAGCCAGTTAAAACACTAGCTGCTGACGTGTTCCACAGGGTCGGGATGTAGAGAGTCAGAAACAGCCTGGAGAGAGATGGATCTGACGGTCAGCCATGTTTGTTTACCTCCAGACTCTATAGTGTTCGGGTGACGCTGCGCTAGTGAGTTCCGCTTTTTAGTTCCGTCTATTCTACTTTTCAGTCTTGGGGATTTGGACATTTATCAATGGATTCACAATCATTCCCGTATGAATTGCGACCCGCAATATTTATGGGCAAATGTGAGCGGAATATGATGCCGCACTTGCCGCGTGGCGAAAGGAGACTAAAGTGATTGGTGGAACTGGCAAGAAAATTGCATGATAGGACGACAAGGCCGCGCCTCGCACAACTCGCATTGGTTAGAATTGTGATTACAACATCGCCATCTCCTGGAGAGAGTGTTAAAGAATCTGTGTTGGAGAAGAGGACTTCTGCTGCACGGATCTCAGCTCTTCGATGCTCACACAGTGGTTCAGTATTCCCAACGGATTACAGATCGTGCAGAGGTTGCCATGCTTTGCCATCAATGGTCTGGACTCAAGCTCTGCTTGTTTGGTCGACCTCATCACCATTTGTCTTCACCATTAACATCTCCAACATCCTCAGTCCAACAATGTCTCTCCTCTCCACACGTCCAAACCATCTGGCCTCCCTAACTTTGAAATTCAAAGTGAATAGTGTACGGAGTTATAACTTCCTGAATCTGTGTGATTAATCTGCTGCGAGGGAAGCAGATGCAGGCAGGAACACAGAGAACAAGCAGCGAGCGAAAGGCCCGAGGAGCTTTAACAGTTGATGTGGTGGAGGCAGACAGGACGTGATGGAGGGAGGAAGGAGTAATCTGCAGACAATAAGGAGGTAATGGAAACTTGGAGGGGAGAGTTTGGTTTCGAGAGTGGTGTGGTGGGTCGAGTACAGATGCTGCTGTCAGACAAACGTGTTGCTTAAACAGAGCATGACACGATTCGTCAGAGCGGAAGCCCAGGCTCAACTCCTGCTGCCCGACGACCTGCATGTGGTCAACCGCTGGGAGAAATATCACCATCAAAAAAGAGGATTTCAGACAAACATATAAAACTAAGTGAGGTTATAAAAGAAAATACAAATATATTTTTATAATGAAAACAAGTGTGAGGAAAAGGGACACCAGAATTGTTTTGTTTTTCATTGCAAACAAGCAAGATTCCTTGAGCTGGAGGTGGCCATTTTGCTTTGTGCTGGCTTCCACTGGAATGAAAAACACAGCAGAGTTCTGTTTGTGTCACAGGGAAGACCAGTCATAGAGTGCCAGACCATCATGGCAGCCAACAGAAACTGACAAAGTAGACATACTAGATCCATATTTCTCTTCAAGACTGAACATGTGAAGAAATCTGTGTGCAAATTGCCCCTCGACACGCTCAATGGACGCTTAGACGCCATGTTCAGTATCGCATCTTTAATGAGGGGGAATGTATCCCCCCGGTCCACGTGCGAAGCAGCAGAGGGCGAGGCTCTCGCTGACTCATCCAGGAGCGGATATGAATCACCCCACAGGCTGGTGAAGAGGACTCGTATTGATCACCATGGATTTCCACGTGACAAAGCATATTTGTAGGTGAAAACTAGTCAGTATGAAAAGTGTTTCAACGACACACAGGAGCACCATGCACTTGCTCCTGTTGAGATTTGAATATAGCGGATCATGACTGAATTAGTTCAATATTTCAGAAGACAAAACAGAAGTCGTGACAAACAGAAAGCACTTTAACATCTCTCAGGGAGATTTTGTGGAAGCGTGTCACAAAACAAAAAATGTCCATGTCATCTCCAGGTGACTTTCAAACTGGTGCTCTAAAAGCATCTGTAACCCCAGAGTGTTGGGGCAAGCCTGAGAAGTGGGGGGGGGGGGATGCTTCCAATGAGTCCAAAACACATTAGAGCCAAAGCTTAAAAGACAGGATTATAGAGAATAAACAAGGCTTCCACGCTATGCTCTTGAGGAACGCTATTCCAAAGAAAGTGACAGCTCGATGTGAGATGAACCATACATTATGGAGCCATAGCGCTTCCTCGAAACACACACGGCGTCTCCCCAAGGACGCCATCGTGTCTTGGCAGAGACGCGGAAGCTCTCCGGGGAGTTTGTGTCAGGGCAGGCAGCGACCAGGTGATTCCTGACACGGTCTATATAGTCGGACATCGGCTGCCATATTTCTGGATTAGACGTGTGCTGCTTAGCCGTCCATGCGTGAGCGCTACAGTGGAGGAACTCTCACCCTGACCTGAGAGACGACGGGACGCCTGAGTAGATAATGAATTCTTCAGCAACACACTTGGCATCTGCAGAACATGTTGTCCTATCAATGAAAATGTACATTTTTTAGTATAAGTTCTGCTTTCATGATCTGTAGTCATTTTGCTTGATGCTCACGTCAATGATAACTGACCGATATTGCCAACATTTGTGTTAGCCAGTGTTTCATAGTCAAAGGGGTTTCAAGTTTTTGGTGCTGTTTTACTGCATAAATGGAGGCAGGAAGGAAAGGAACTATCAGACTAGAGGCAGCACTGTTGCCAGGTGTATGGTATTTTGACCATAATTTGACCCTTTGTACAAGCTACGATCAATAATCCCAAATGTACGACATTGTTTTTGTGTGTTAGTCTTTTGTTTCGGGTTGTGTCGTCCTCCGTGTAGTATGTTTGCCATGTGCTTTGCTGAGTGAGATCTACCTTGCCTGAAGTCTGACTGTTTGAGTGATGAGCATTATGTGCCTCCTTTGACACACTATACGTTACAAGTGAGGTATTTTTTTTAAAGGAATAATTGATTTAAGATAAGTGAAGGAAGCAGAGAGGATGAGTGGTGAAGATAAGACCCACCATGCAGTGTCTGTCTGTACACCCAAAACATTTTAGACCAACGCGAACCCATGCTGTTCTGAATGGGTCGCACTGGTGACATGACTGTTCCCGCGTTGAATGCGCGACCACCCGAGCAACTGTGTGCACACGCATCACTGATCATGCCATTGATCGTGTCAGCACAGCACATCTCATCCAACCATGCCTTGCTCAGCAACAGTAGAACCCAGGCTGTTAGCTTAAGCATGGCACGTTTACCTGAGTGAGACCGCGCCCTTAAATATTCTGTGCCTGAATGCTAGGATATTTTCTACACATCATTTTCTCTGTCTGGTAAATTGATTTCCCAAGTGGCATCATTGCGAGTGCTTTCCATCAGGAGCCCAGACTAGGGAACAGTCTGCAGTGCAGTGAAGTCACAAGCTAGTGTTCGGGTGAATAAACAGCTTTGTGATGAAACACTGTTGAATATAAAGCAGGTGATATTAAGGTGTTTGGGACATGGTTTCCTCCCCCTTAGTTTATCCCAATGTCACGGATAATTCTCTTCTCTTATCATTTATTGTCCTCTTGATCAAAAAAAAGGATTTGCTTTGACAAGGAGTAGAACTGCATTGCTAGTCATCATCCAGCTGAACCTGACTGAGTTTGGATACAGATGAGTCAGCATAAAGGCAAGCTGAGGACCCCCAGCAAGGATCAGACCGTTGAAGAGTGGGGAGATCTGGAGGTCTCAAGCACTTGTGGCCATGGATGGACCATGTTCAGGATTAGAAACTGAAACTACAGGATCCCCAGAGGCGAACTCTCGCTCTGACAGGCAAACAACATGGAGAGCAGTTTAGCCTGGTTGACCACCATTACTTCTCCAGGACACCACTGGGGTGAAGAGCAGGGCCATTATTTCCTAACTAGGTCAACTGCTTCCTGGTGCTGAAGCCTCACCTTGACTCCTCTGCCCGAAATGACAGGTCTAAAGATCCCTCACTCCTAATCCTCATCTGATTCTTCCCAAAACTGTCAGCAAACACGGCGCCTATCCTCCATAGCTGTGCCGGCCAAACATGAATTCATGGCGGGGCTTGTAAAAGTGCAGAGGTTGACTCTTCTCAATTTTCCAGAAGCAGCGATCTGCAATATGTTGAGGCTCTTTTCCACTCGACGGACGCTCTTAAACGCTGCTCCATCTGGCCCGGCCGGCGGAGCACAGCTGCAGAAAGGTTGTTTAGCCCCAACAAAACCATTTCTGACAGGTCCAATTGTGCGCTGGAGCGTCCGCCCGGCTGCTCCGGCAGTTATGGAGTCCTGAATGAAAAGTTTGTTGAGAGCAGGCGAGTGTTTTCTCCCCCAGTGACCTCTGTGCGTGGAGGAAGGTCGCTGCCTCCCCGTCAGCCGGTACAACATGACTAATGCTTTAATGTGCACTTATTAAGCCCTGGTGAAGTCCAGATCATTTTTCACCCGCAGTGACCCTGAAGCTGACGTCGCTTTATCTGCCCGCTCAGAATCCCTCCACTACGCCACCTCACTCATAAATCATTATCAGAATGCCATTAACATTTGAAGTTGTGTCGCGGCGAAGGATTTAGCATGCTGCGCGTGCTGCCTTCCTAATTATTGGATTTAATCTTCTTGAATTAGGAGCCAGAGACTTTTGAAGTTGTGAGTTCATTCATTTATCTCAAGTGCCTTTTAGGAATCCAGGCAGGAGGGGCCCAGACTTGGCTGGCCCCCACCTCTCACTGCACCAGACCACGTGACCCGTCTTCCAGGTGAGGCTCATGAGACAGAGTCTGTCTCCAAATGTGGGTCCTGTTTACTAGTGAGGATCAAAAACCAGTGCTGCGTTGGTCAGACCCGGTAGTCCGGGATTGACTGTGGAGTCTTGAGCCTTAACAGAGTGGGCAACCCTTCCAAGTGCAGGACCGGTTAAGAGTTACATCCTCCCCCTTACGTCGGATCAAGATTCAAGTGCAGGACTCTCAGCTGACAAGGCCTTCTAGGTCTGAAATAGACAGGGGTTCAGTGGTCATCGCTCAGGGCGCACTTTCCGACTGCAGTTCTTTTATATATTTATGAAATGGCCTGGTATTATCTGTCTCCTGGGGGTCCAATTCCGTGGCATAAGTACAGCTTCAGATGGTTCTTGGGGGCAGGAATTGTTAGTTCAACTTCCCCCATTCTTGAATGTTCTTGCTGTGCTTTCATGGGTTTCCTCTGGGCACTTACCACAGGCTTTTAACTAGTAGGGCGTCTGGGCGTCTACAAAACAAGAAAAAATGGACACCAGATTCTCGACCGTAGCTTGACCACCAGATGACGCTGGTATATGGAGGCAACTAGTGGCCAAGATACTGTACGGTTGAGAACTGGGCGTCCATTTTTTCACGTTTTGCAGACGCCCGGACGCCCTCCGAGCTGAACGCCTGCCTCTCAACCTATTGCAGCTAGAATGACTTCCATTTCTGAGCCTCATCCCTGGGTGATGGGGCTGTAAAGGCTTGTATCCCCACCTTCTGATGATGGACCCGAAAAACTCCCATCTCCGAGCCATCAAAGCAACAAAAACTCATTATCGTGGACTGACTTTATGGAGCCTCGTAAATGTGATGGGCAGTGGGAGAGAGAAACCAACCAACACATCGCAACACCATTCCACAAACGCATAATTGCAAGAATATATCTTTGACTCCGCCGTCGTGTCAGCGTTTAATGAGATGCATTATTGATTTCAGTATGAGAAAACTTCTTTTCATTTTTCCCTCCAGACAACAGAAGCGCTGGAGTCGAGTTCTTCCCAGTCTCATCGGCTATAATAATAATAACTGTGATTGCAGATGCTCCATTATGGCTCCATCATGATGCAGTATTTTTAATGGCAAGCTTTGTCTTTTGGCTCAGCTTAGTAGGGCCCAACAACACTGTACTGCGTGTCAAGTCAAACCTGTTCAGTCGTCTGAGTGACTCGTCTCTACTTTTTTTTTTTTTTAACCACAATATTTGCTTTCCACGTGCACTGTTCTGACTCAGTGAGAGTCAGAACTAGTTTTTTAGAATGGAATTCATGACTCACAGGTTAAAACACGGGTTTGTCGTGAAGAACTTTTCCTCATCGTCTTGTTGAGCTGAAATTCATAGAGAGCAGTGGTGTGAGGCCTTGTCTTGATTGTGTCTCCATGGAGTCACCGCAGGAAGCGTTTGAGTCACTGTGATTCATCTCTACTCATTTTCTTTCGTCTGGCTGTGACGCCCGGAGCCGTTTCATTTGTCCGGATCCGAGCATCTCGACAGGGAACCAAAGCAGAAATCTGATTTATACCGCTGAAGAGTGGACCTGCCGCTAGCCGAGCCCACGGCGTCGCTTTCCGGAGACGGATTATTGTTTCAGTCACCTGGAGAGCCCACAGACACGCGTCCGTCAGAGACTCGCTCCAGCTTTGTTTCTTTGAGATTCAATCACCGGACAGTTGAGTTTGGGAAACTTTCTTCTCCGGGGTTCATGTGAGGGCGAGCAGGCTTAATGATGGTGGACTTTATGACTTAATGGAGACTTTTAATTAGAGCTGGGATTCATGAGACTCAGTGATTAGAATTTTTCTGATTACGTTTTGCCCGCTCAGCGATTTTTCTGTTTAATATACGGCAGATATAAACGTCTAAAGCTGCCGCTCAAAATGTCTGCAATATTGTTGTTTTCATGTTGCCGAACCTTTCGGCTCAGTTTCAAATCCACTTAACGTCTTGTTTGTTCCCCAGATCGCAGGAGAGCTCCGGCATCACTGTTCCACTTTGCTCTCGGCTTTACCTCGGAGTCCCTGTGAACTTCCTCACCCTGGATTTCGGCTCTCACTTGCTCTTGTATAGCAGAGTTAATGGGGATCAGAAGACCACGATTCCTCCTCCACCGCCTCCCAAGCTCTCCTCCAAACTTCCAGAACTACTTCAGAAAAAGAGGAATTACCCCGACAATTGAGACAGTCTGGGCACCGGACCTGCCGGCCAGACCCAATCTCCTCCCGGCGGCCCTAACTGATGTTCTGCTCTTTGATTGAAAGTCTGATGAGAGATGAAGTGGAGCGGCTGAGACTCACACAAGGTGAGACTCTGTCGAGGTCAACACACAGTCAATAACTCTCAGTTCCGTCTCTGAAGTTTGTTTCTAAACTCGTCGCCTGCCTTTCACTCATTGGTAACAAATTCTGTTTAAGAAAAGTTATTCACTTACTGTAGACAGCAGCGCCCCCTAGCTGTACTGAATCAGAAACGGAGCAAAACACTGGTGGGAAGTTCTAACAAGCAGGAGGCTGTGGAGGAATGGGTGCGATGCACTGACTCTTCATGTCAGGGTCAGAAGTTAAGATCAGTTTCAAAGGCAGAGCAACTCTATGGTTTCCCTTCCTCAGTAAATCCCACGACTTCCCTCGGATGTGTGAGATTATGCGACTCAGACAAACTTGCAGTTCAGCGCTGCATGTCAGACGGAGTGGTTCCACACAACTTCCTGTCTATTATCTAAAGCCTGAAAGCTTTACTGGGATCCAGAATCTTCAGAGGTGGACCACCCTGTCTCATCACAGATGCCGTCTACTGTACGTTGGGTTCCAGTCACTTGGAATTTTGTTTTTCAAGTCCCTCCGTGATTCTTCACCACTTCCTCTCTTGTCATAATGTGGGCTGGTCTTTATCTAATAAAAGTGGGTTTGAGCGTAACATCAGATCGAAATGGCGACAGCGATGAGGTTTTTTTTCGGAGCATTAATAAATGGACTCCATCTGTTGAGAGATGACTCAAAAGACTGATTTGACCCGCCGCCACTTGGAAGGTCTTGAATCTGTTGCTCATCTCTGAAACCTCACAGAGCCCAGTCATGTTGTAAATAAGAGGCTGGAAGCAAAAGCTGCAGGAATTCTGGAGCCCGACCTCTTGTTGCTGTGTTTGCTCGGCCCGAGCTGGAAAAGCTTAATTGCGCCTGCTGAGCAATTTACATGAACATGTGGCTGCATATCTTACGGAAACTATCTCCCGGCGACCGTGACCGGGCGACTTCAGACGACGGAGCAGAAAACAGGAGTGGATTTAGCGAAAAGAAAAGCCTCCTCTCAGCTCATGATGCTTCCTGGCCAAGTGGGAGCGTCGTGTCTGCATTGCAGAGGCACACAAATTGATTTGTAGCTACCGAGACAACTGAGAGAGTCAGCACTCGCCTTCGGATTGTGAAGCGAGAGGTCGGACTCTTGAGCGGAGAGTCAGGTAGAATAAAAGATGAGGGTTTTCAATATTAAAATGCCTTCACCTCCTTTCAGAGAGGCTTGTTTTCTGGAGCAGCGTGAGGGGGAAGATTGGCCCTCGGACATGTTTATGAAGTCCTCTCAACAATGCCGAGTCAGAAATCTGCAACCAAGTGATATCAGAGCCAGAGTCACTTCCTGACTCTGATGTGTATGAAGCCATGAGTCAGAGCCACTTCCTCTTTGGAAAAACTTGACTCACAACATTTAAATGTGTGACTCCATAGTTCTGCATCACAAAGACTCATTCATGCATCATTCACTTCCTGACTCTGATGTGTGTGAATCCATGAGTCAGAAACACTTCCTCGACAGCTAGACTCACTTTTATCTGTGCTTTTCTGTGTATCAAACAAATTTAAATTTATGATGCAGAGTTCCTCTCCAGCAACCAGCTCTTTGGGGATTTTGGAGATTAGGGGACTTTTGTCATGGAGACTCACTCTGACATGTGGGAGTCAAATACGTCTTTTGATGATCGAGTCAAATCAGCCAAGCTCAGGCATGTGAGAGTCCAGGTTCAGCATCTGTTCACAAGGCTTCATTTAGACTGGTGGGATTCATTGATTCCCCAAGTGCTTAGTCAAAAGACTCGTTCTCATGCATGAATTCATGAGTCAGACCAACTTCTAACTAACTAACAACTCGGATACTAATTCTCTGACTCCCGATGAGTCACACAGAATGACTAGCGTGAGCGTCAGCGCATGTTTATAATGAGTACATGCCACCACACAGCTCCAAAACTGATTTATGACTCATGGGTTAATGAATGCGACTTTTCTCATGTAGGCAGGAGGCGGAAAAACAAGTCCCTCACGAATCGCTTGTGAGTCAAGTCACTCGGCACCGCTGCAGCGAAGCTGCCGAGTGCAATCAGTAGTAAAAGCCTTATTTTCGATGTAAGGACGCTCCCTCGGGGGGTTGTGTGATGTATGACCACTTTGAATCATTGTGGACTCACGAGTGACCTCACCTCACCTTTCCTCTGCCGCTGCATTCCTCCTGTCGCCTGCAGCACGGCAACATCGGGGTTAAAACTGCTCCTAAAACACGTCCAGGCCTCTAGGAATTCTGGCCCTTTCTGTCATTCACGCTGCTTTTCTCTGCTGGGATTAAACGCTGCTCAGCAAAGAGCAATTTTATGGTGCAGAAGATCGGGTGTAACCACAGCGGCGACAACACCAGTGCTAGCAAACCTGATTACTTCAGGTGACTTTCCAATCTGTCATGGGTGAAGATTTCAAATCTGTTTTTGTGACACACGAGCTGTGTGGTGAGCAGAGGTGAGCGTGAGTCTCAGGTGCTGTGGTGGTGATCAGATGCTCAGTGTTTGGGAGGCAGCCGGGAGGAGCCGAGTCTCTTCAGTGAGCTAGCACTCGCCCGGACGACACCCTGAGTCTGATGCACAGCGATGTATATTGTGGCAACTAGGGGGCGCCCTCCTGAAGAGAACGTTGATGCTCCCGAAATAGGAAGTGAAGTTGCTCAGACTGTTGACCAGGTTTAACTTTCAACTACACAGAGATTCCAGAGACAAAAGGAAACAAAGCACAATTGGGATTTTAACAAAAATATTGATGAAGAAAAATTAAACTTGTATAAATAAATCCCAAATTATAATACTGGTTAAGAAACATGCAACAAGTAAATAAATAAACTCTACTACAACAAAGATGAAAAGACATGGTTAGTTCAGAAAAAAAGTCAAAAAACGTAAGAAAAGAAATGGAAAAAAGATCAGTAGAAGAAAAAAAATGATAGAAGGTTGAAAAATTATGAGTCTTGACCAGTCTTTGTAGCACTAAGGCAATATTCTAAATTTAATTTCTAAACTGCACTGGGAACGGATGTTCCAGTATCACTCGCCCTTAAAGTGAATTTAATATGACAACTGTATGGAGATTATTGACAGTGACCACTGGACAATAATAATAATAATAATAACAATAACAACAACAACAATAATAAAAACAATATTAACAATAATTATTATTATTATTGATAAAGAAAACAATAATAATCGAGTAAATACAAATTAAAATCATGGAATAAAAACAGTTTTAGATTATTATATATTATTTTTTATTATTTCACATTACAAAAATCGCACAATGAAATATTGAATTTCATTCAAATTTTAGGTTATCTAAATAAGTTTCCCATCACATGAGGAAGTCTGATTGAAAACTCACTGGTGATGCGGACATTAATTCTGGATGAAGAGTAAGCATCAGAGACAGGAAGTCCGGTGAAATAAAACAGGAAGTGATGGTGGTTATCCTAATTTAACTTCAGCTGAGCAGTTGAATCACAATGTAAAACATGTACAACAAAGGCTTTAGACTGCAGACATCAAACAAAGGCGCGGCCCCGTTGTCCTGTTGCAACTCTTGCGTGTGAATCCCGCTCTGGCTCTTTAGAGAGATTGTGCTGAAGACGGATTTAGCAGCAGAATGATGAAAATGTTTCAGAGGTTCGGAGCTGTGACGTCTGTGGGAGGAGGTTTGTCACCTCTGAAAAATTCCAGTTGAGAAAGTGTCTCTGTGACCAACAGGGCTGTTGGCTTTATTATCGCTGTGGTGTGTCCAAAATATGGCTTGAGGGCCGTTTATGGATCAGATCATTCTCATGTTCATGAAAGTTAAAACGTAAAAGTGGTTAATTGCCCATTGATGCTCAACCGTTCATACAGATCTGAATCCAGACAGACCCTTTCGTCCGTGCTCTGCCTTCATTTCCTCCGTATTTCCACCCAGCTTATGGATATGGGCCAAACAGAGCAGTACCACTGGAAACCATGGGGACAGTGTCGAGTTGCTGTCACTACCCGATACGTAGCTCTAATAAGACAACAAGAGGACGTAACAATGGCGGAAATTCTTTGTCCTTCAGTCGTATTGGTGAACAGCATAACCAACGAAAAGAACACATGGAAGCATGTGATCAGTGATTGGAAGCATGGTTTGAAAAGAATGTTTACACACACACACATATATATATAAATCTGAGTTCGAACAAAAAATTCGAGGTTTTTTGCGCAGACTGATCAGCTGACCCACGACGCGCTTTGTTATTGTGTATGACGAAGCCTCTGACTACTGACTGTTTTTTCTTCACATTGAGGTGTAAAACCTTTCCTGTCTCCGCACTGGACCGTGGTAGAGTGTCACAGGGGAGGTGTTCACTCTCCACACCTCCGACAGGGATGAGGCGAGTCTGGGACAGAGTGTTACTTGGTTTATGACTTTGTCACAGCCAAACTGCACAGAAGCGCACATTCAGAGCTGGACACGCACCGGGCACCTCTTCACTTCTGGAGAGACCTCACTCACTCAGCAACCCCTCCCACATGCAGCGGCCACACACATAGACGAACAGCGCACCTGCAGCAGACACTCTACATTCACTCCTACAAAAGACTATTTTAAGGCCTGGAACGCACTATTTCTTTTTCCATTCATTGTAATGGGATAAATCGATTCAGATTTCAAACAAATCGCTTCTCGAACGGCCGTCTGGAACACAAAGAAGGAAAAAGAGCTCCCTTATATACATATTTAACAAGTTACAATTTAAAATAACCTAATTTAAATAATAATTAATAAATGACAACAGTGTCATTATAGTGGCTGACAAAAGAGGCCCCGTGGCTGCACTTTGTCCACATGTGTTCTGGACACTGTTCTGCAGCAGAGCAGGCTTGCTACTGAAAAAGAGAACCAGAAAAAAGAAGCCCCATGAAGCTCCGCCTCCCAACAAACAAACAGGGTGCCAGTATATCAAGTGATTGACTTAAGGCCAGAATTTAAAGCAGACTTCACAAACATTTGGGCTTCACCTTCTGCCTTCTCTGGGGGTCCTCAGTCTCAGCCAGTCAGGGGCCCCATCCTGGGGACACCTGGAGCCTGTCACAGGTTTGGACAGATGTAAGTCATCCCTCATGACTGTTGTCTCTGGCTGTGAAGACACAGTCAAACAGCAAAATAAACGATTTGTTTGTCTGGGAGGAGGAGCTAAGTGTCTTGTTTTGCTGAACGAGCATCTCTGGACCATCAGTGTCAGAGCCTGTTGATCATAAACCAAGCATGGATCCATACAGCCCCCACAGGATCAATAAAACATGTGCCTTCCCTCTCCTCTGGTCACGCGGGGTCACCAGGCTCTTTGCTAGTCCTCTACCTCGCCGTTAGCTTTGGACGTCGCACTCGCGAGATGACCCATCATCGCAGGGACAAAAACTGTTTACCTCCTGACTTGATGAATTCTCACAGAGGCCGAACAGACAGCATTTATCTCCCATCGGGGACGGCGATGAAGGAGCAATAAATTACCGGCACCTGCATGAATTAGTTAGCGCTGTAATCTATACCGAGGACATTAACATACTGAACCCCGGAGTGGGTCTCCTCCCAGGGCCATCTCTCCAGGCAGCATAAGTCAGCTTCTTTTATTCATGAAGGGGTCCGGCAGCTTCATCACCGGCCGCGCTCTTAAACCGGCGGCTGTGTAAAAGAGTCCAGTTAGACTGGCAAACATGTCTGGAGAGAGCGGGAATGAACTTGTTCTGTTCTGAAGAGCTTCACACGGGACTTCGAAACAGCTGAGAAACCTTGTTTACCAGACTGGAGTGGAGATAAGTGCACTTACTGGCTGCACGGTTGAAATGACTGCCATTAAGCACAAAGAGATTTTTCATAATCCGCCGTCCTTGATAAAGAAAGTGACAGTTCCTGCTGAAGTCTCTGTCGCTTGAAAACATCATGCTACAGGCTCCAAATTTAAAGGCTTTTTACAAAGGAGTATCTTTGTGGGGCACACGGAGTACGAACCTGTGCGTTCAATTCCCAGCGAGGAAGCCATTGTTGGCGAGTGAGGCGTGAACCGCTGACGTGACAGGAAGTGGCTCCAACTCTTGTGACTCAAGAATGGGTTGTGACTCACTGAGTCGCACATGAATGAGCAACTCTTTATGAGAGTAGCAACAGCTGCGATGAAATGATGGTATTTTAGCTGGCAGAAGAAGCATATCTACACTTTCATGTACGATAACAGCTGTCTAAACGTTCAGTTATCTTTGTATGACAATCCCGGAGGAAGCTCCATGTGAATGAATTATTCTTTGGTTTAAAACAAAAAAAAAGAACGACCAGAATAATATAATAGAAAGTAAGATAAATTCATTTTTCATTCTCAATATTTCATATATTTTCTTTTCTATCCTATGCATCTTCATCAACACAGCATAAAGTCATTTTATTTTGAAATCTATTGTGCTTTGGTTATTTACATGGAGGTGAGCATGTTGACTTCGGTTCAGTCTTGGGACTCATCAGTTCTTGACACTAGCGTTGTGGACGAGTTGTGGTTCAGTGGGATGGCCAGGTGTAACCACTTCGGCTCCTTCCTCGGAGAAAGCAGAACTACAGTTCGGAGGAGTTAATATTTATCTGTCGTGAAAACGAGTCATTTATTCAGGAAATAAGCTTCTGCCTCTTCACTCTGAGGCTCCTGCCCCGCGGCGTTCAGAGCCGTGATGAGCACTGAATGTGGAGCGCTGCTCTGTATTCTCCGTGACGGCTCGCTCGCTAGCTCGCGGTGGATTACTGCTCACCTTGAGAATTACTCTTCCTGGAAGTGGGGGAGGAAGTAGGTGAGACTGTGGCACGTGCAGCGGAAATGATTAAGGTTCAAGCCCGACTGTGAGTGCAGTGTGAAATAGAAATGAGTTAAAGGTCCACCGTGTCAGAATTTCTCCCACCTAGTGTTGAGAACGTATATCGCGATCAACTCTCTTGAAAGCATAACAACGACGTTGGCCTTCACGCTTCTCGAAGCCAAGAAGTCGTCCACATAATTCCACTCATGTCACAACAGGGCTTGAAAGGTTGAAACGTGTGGGCTCGTAGGTAGGAATGAGATGTCCCACCACCACTTCGGGAAAGCAGTGCAATTCATAAGTGGAGGAAGAGCCAAGGACTCGGGCCTTGGAAGTAACAAATATGGCCGGTCACCTTGCATCACCTCGACGCCGTCTCTCACATTTTGCACAACAGAGATCTGAATTAATGCATGTGTGTTGCTGTTTCATAAGGCAGCGTTTATGTGACGGCTCAGAAAAACAAATTATTGCATTTGTCCGGCTAAGTTGCGACTTTTAAAATGCATGTGAAGAGCTTAGTCTGACTATGAGAGAAATTGGAATTTCTCTTTGTCGGACGTCATGACATAATGGGGTTAATAGCGGGACTAAGCTAGCATGTAGCCGACTATGACTGGACTGGGTGACGTGCAGGTACAGTGCGTGAGCTTCTGCTACGAAACTCCTAGACTGACCACGGTCTCATGATGTCTAATAACCTTCTATACTATGGAGAAGTCGTGTGTGTGTGTGTGTGTGTGTAACCAGATCCGATGTGATAACAAACCTGATAAAAGCCGTGTTTTGTAACTCGCAGACGATGATCTGCAGATGTGTAGATTTGTCTTCAACTTCATTCACAAAGGCCTTAAAAATGAAATTTAAAAGGTTTTATGTATACTGTGAAACTTTCATATAATATAATATAATACAATTTTCTAGTTTATAGTTTATAATAATAGTCTATAAATTCCTGTAGAAAATCTCCCATTCCCTCTGTTCTCTATACTATTTTTTCAGATTATATTCTGACCAACAATTAACCCTCTACTCCACATTTTGCATGAGGAATCAGAGCGAATTAGAATCAAGCTAAACTGTGACTCCAAAAGCCGAAAACAAGCCTCGTCGTTCCTGCAGCCTCAGTAATGTTTGAAGCCATTAGTGACATTGTCTGAGCTAATGTTCTCCGTGGACATCAGGATCCGTCCTGAGGCGCCGTCGTGTTACGGCCAGATTTATCGGCGTTCTAACCTCGGCTCGTGCTCCAGCAGCTCCACGCAGATGGTCAAATTTGGCGTTTCAGCCACGCGGCGGGATCATCAGTGACACCGTGATTGATGAGCAACATTGAGGCTCAGTCGCTGTGTCATTTAACATCATCGTATTAGAGGGAGGGGCGCCGGTTCGACTCCCACCAATCAGACGACGGGGCTTAATCTGAAGCAGCAGCTGTAAAAAGTCCAAATGCACTTGCTAAGAAATCCCATATTGAAACCTTCCATGAATCTGACAAGTACGGCCATCTTGTGAAAATGTTCTGGGAGAAGAAATGTCTGAAACAACTGAATCGCACACATTATTTTGGACCAGCAGTGCGATAAACAGCAGCACGGACACACATGTATCTCAAGGAGCTACAAGAAGGAATCGACGTCCGCATTAACACCGAGTCACACGCATGTATGCTTGTCAGTTTGCCGCAAGTCTCTCACAGATCTTAGAGCAGTGATTCTTAACCATAGGGCCAGGGCCCATGGTTGGGCCACTAGCGCCCCCTAGATGACCACTTAAAGTTTTTTTTTGTTTTACACCATTGGGCCGTGAGGGCCGCGAGACACTGTTTTAATACACGAGCCACATATGGTGGCACTAGTGTGTCACTGCATTGACTTGACAGCTGCAAATCTGTGAGAGTTACCAACTATGGAGAAGTTCTTGAAAAGAAACAATGATAAAGAAAGTGATGTGGTCGTCCCCAACAGTAAAAACCTGTCCAATAAAGTGAGGGAACACGTTGAACTGGTTAATTTCATAGATGCTTTGTCTCAGCTTTGAAACACGTCAGCTATTTTCTTGAATCTTGTTGGGGCATTCTGGCTCTGACAGTCCTGAAGTGAAACCACAGGCAGAATCAAGACACTGACTCGCACACCATGGCATTAATAACCATCAAGTGAAGAGTCATTCAGAAGTTTACAGATCACGTTTTCAATCAAAGGTCTTCATGAAGTCCTCAAACAATCTGTTGCTCCAGAATCCATCATGGAAGAGTCTGTTGCTCCTGGTGGCCAGACGAAACTCTGGCTGAGTGTGTTTACACTCCGAGGGTGTTTCGCGATGTGCTCAAGACTCGAGTAACTAATGGTGCCGAAGCTAATGGGATTATCGATCGCTTCACAAATGACTTGTTTTGGGATTCCTGATCCATCCATCACGACTGATGCGTCGCCACATCACATCTGTCACAACACTCAACCTGAATGTACGGCTTTGTTCTGTAATTATGACCTGCGCTTTCCTCTCGTTCGTATCTCTGACGTGGCGCTTTCACTTGTGAGTAGCTATGAAGACTCTGAACCTGTTGTGTCGTTTTAATACTCACCAAGGTTCACTTTCACGTTTCATTGCAGCTTTCCTGCTCTGATAAACCTGTCGCTAAATATCCTGAACTGAACACTGAACAACTCTGAATCTGTATCAGCCTTAAACTAGTTCTGAGTCCTGATAGTGAGTCCTATTACTGTTATTATTATTACACTTTTAAATATAGCTTCATTATTTTACTTCTATTAATCTTTATTTCTGGTGGAAAAATAGTTGGAAATGAACATTGTTTTGCTTTGTGTCCAGATTTTTCTGGACAGTTTTACTTATTTGAAGAAAATGTAAATAATAATAATAATGTTTAAGTTCTACACACAATAAATGTATCAATAGAAATGATGTCAGTATTTTTCTCTCCTTCACGCTCCACATATGAATTCAAATAAACAACGACGTCAAAAGGCGGCGAGGTGATGGAATGCTAGGTAGCTGCTTGATGGACTGGCTCCTCAAGATTAATGTCTTCATTATCTCCTGATTAAGTTGTACATGAAGTTTTCTCATTAGACTTTGATGAATCGCCAGTCAATCACCAGCGACTCCGAGCGTGATTCTCAAGATTAATTTGACGGCTAAATATTGTTCTAGGCTCGGCCCGTCCGTCTCAGAGCCGCTGGACCGTGGCCTTGAAGGCACACCAAGATGATGCTGACCGCTGATGTTGGGAGGGTATCAGCCAGCTGGAGACCAAGTTTGGAGAGTGTCGGACCATGAATGAAGCGAGGATGAAAGGATGAGGCGAACGTGGTGGAAGAAGGAGGAGGAGGTCGACGTCCTGATGACTGAAGAAGGTGATGCTTTATACTGCCACTGAGGGGAACAGGAAGAGTTGTACGTGTGTGAGCGAAGTGTGGGCGACCGTGGAGGTGACCGCTGTCGACTTCCATCAGCGTTCGATGTCGAGCCGCAAGCCGGACTCGCTGACTGAACCATTAGCACCTCCATTCATCACCACGGAGCCGGACACCTGGACAGGAAGCGGCTGACCGTCAGAATAAAAGCCTTTCTGTTATGGTGTTTTGCCTTGGAAGGGATAGCTGGGTCTCACTTGTGAGAGGAAGCCCTGGAGTTGCATTAATCCCCATGACTTATCCCTCACTTCCATCCAAAGTTTCAACTCCAGTCGATCACTGGATTTCCTCCAAGCGAGGCACAGATCCCCCCAAAAGTGGCGTGGACCAGCACTTCTCCCTATTCTTTCTGGTTGTTGAGGTTTTGTCGGTCCTGGACTGAGAAAGTTATTTGAGGAGGAACAGGCTAAACCATGAAGAACATTTCTGAGACTTCTTTTGTGGTGTGGATGGGAAATTACAGGACCAAACATCACAGCTATCATGGAAAAAAAAAGGACAACAAAAGCTGGGGTTGCTCTTCCACCACTCCGGGCCACGGTCGATTTCACCGCGACGATGCTAAATAAATCTGTTTGAGCTTGTAAAAGTTTGATTCCTGTTTGCTTTACCGCGCATGCAGGTTGTTTGTTTTGGGCTGAAGGGAGCGGAGCAGAAGTGGACAATTTATCTTTAATGCTCCCCCTCTGCTCCCCAATACACACACACTCACCGGCACTCTTCAAATCCCTCATCTTTTTTTCATGCCGCCCCAAGTTGTGCGTACTAACAGAGGTTTGAACGAGTTTCCACGTCATCATTTATTGAGTTGTGTGGGAGCGCTAATATGGAGATGCTGTTGAAATTGTCCTCAAACTTTTCCACACTGAAAACTGAAGAGTAAACTTATATTTTCAGTCATGTCAACATGGTGCTAGTTCTGCAGGCTCACGGCTTGAATGTCCCAGGGTTGGCCAGTGGGAAGGACCTCTCCAGGGTGGCCCCTACCTTTCACTTAACGTACCTGGGATGGGTATAGGTCCATCTATCCATCCCACTTGCATGAGTTGGGCTCATGGGTCACGAGCAATTTTTAAATTGCGGTGAATGTTGTGATCATTTATGGTTCTGGATCAACTTGACAGGAATGTTTTATTTGCAAAAAGCAATGAGTATTTCAAGCGCAAAGAACAAACACACAATAAATGAATAAATAAATGTCCATCATAAATAAAACATGATGATGATGAGTGTCAGCCTGGTGAGACATGGATCTCATGGTCAGGTCATTTTTGTTTACCTCCGCCTCGTGTAAAGGGTGATGGCACGCTGCACTAGTGAGTTCCGCTTTTTAGTTCCGTATATTCTACATTTCAATCATGGGAATTTTGACATTGTTTAAGTCCGAATCGTGACACTTGGTGGCAATATTTGTGGAGCGTTGTGTGTTGCACATGACTTCATCTCAGCATGGAGGGAGGGAATATGATCCTGCATAGACGGATGGGCGCAAGGAGACTATAGCAATTGGTGGAACTGGCAGGAAAGTCACAGCGAAATTGCAGCGCCTCGCAGAACTGGTGGGGATTGGTTGGAATTTCCTTATAGCACAACATCACCATCTCCTCGAGGGACTGTAAAGCCCAGACATCACTGTTCCTGAAAGTGTCCTCAAGAGATCTATCTGATTCCAATAGTCTCACCAGCATGTCCTGGGTCTGCCCGTGGCCTCCCCCCCCCAGTTGAACACCTCACTGGTCTTGGAGACATCCTTGTCTTGGAGCAGCAGTTGTTCTGCACCTGGGTGACCGAGAGAGTCCAAGCACCTCCTTGTTCTTTCAGTCACTATGAATGAAGAGCTTTGGCTTTTGGCTCAGCTCTTTTGTCACTGAAGGTGCTGCACCTATGCCTCTGCCCTTCATGTGCCAGGGGAGGATGGGACGACCCCAAAATCCTCTTCCACCTGAGGAAGAATTTTGCCGCTCTCAGTGTGAAGTGATGGGGTTATGTAGTGTGAATATGGACGAGATAATGTAGCAGAGAGCTCTCCCACCGAGTCAAATGACTTCCAAGTTGCAGTGGAAGTTTTCACTTGATGTTTCATTGATGTGGTTTCTGTCGAGTCTGAAGTGGTTCTGAAAAGACATTTATGTATTGCCGACTCTGTGGATTAGACCTTCTCTTTTGTAATTTGGCTCAGCAGGACGACACAGTCTGATTTGCTCTCTCTCCGGTGCCGCTGCCTTTTGCTCGGTGCTTTTGTGAGGCCATCATCCCCTGTGCTCTGCTCTCGCTCTGCGCCCGATTGTTGACTGGTTCGCAGGAGCAATTTTTTAAACAAGGGTGGACTCGCTGAGAGCGCTCGTCTGAAATGGCCTGTGAAATGAAAAAAGCTTCGGCCCCTGATGCTGTTTATATGTTTGAGCTGTGGAATAAAGCGGAGGGCAGTTCAAGTACAGTTCAGTCGAGCGACAAGCGCAAGTTGTTGTTTGGGAAATGATATGGTGAGAATGATTGAAATGAGCTCATGAGCTCGACTTGCCACCGCTCCTCTCAGAGGTCATTCTTAACACCCAGAACCTCCCCGCTACAAACAGGCTCAGAACTACACTTGGTGAGTGGTGAGACGATAAACTGGGACAACTCATGCTGGACCCTGTGCTGATATTCATTTCGTAATTTTCAATCCCGAGATGCTTATTCTATATTCATTTCAGTTGTCTTATGTTCCATGGCACAAATATTGACTAAAATCTGGATGAATAAGCATGTTATTATTATTGTTTTAGAATCAATCAGAAACAGCTGTATGTTTTTGTAGAGTGGGAGGAAAACAGAGTGCATACAAGCTCCACTCAAAAAGCACCTGGTCTCCCCTCAAAAGATGCTTGAAAGATTCAAATGAATGACAACTGTTCTCACTTGACTCGGGATCACAGACAGAGGGTCAAGTGACTCGCAGAATCAATGATCTATGAGTCATGCCTCTGCGAATCAGGCAGATGACTCCATTCTAGTCAGCAATGCGCCAGATGCTGTCAGCGGGCTTGTTTAGAATGTTTGAAAGTGCTTAAAAACTTGGGTGGCACCTTCACTGGCATGTTGTCAAAACACCTGCAGTGATAAACAGAAGTGTGGACCTTGACTGACGAGTCGTGGTCGTGCGCTCATGGCTGCTGTCACAGATTCTTCCTCCGGGTCTTCAGGTGGGGAGAGACAAGCCATAATACCTGCAGACCTGAACCTATGATGGACGGCTTGTTGTTGTTGCTGCTGAGCAGCGCGTGGGTGGAGGGACAGTAGAGGAGCCAGATTTCAGCCGAGTGTGAGTGAACAACTCTGGATTCATGAAGTGAAAAGTTAGATCCTAAGACGCAAGAGTTTGGCGTCTGAAACTTCAGTGGACTCTCTCACCAACAGAAAACTTGTTGTTAGTCTGTGCATGTTCACGCGTGTGTCCATTAAGCATCTGTGTCTACGCGTGTTAGCGCGTGCGCTAGCGCGGCGGCAGCATCTGGCGGACATGCTTGCGTTAATGTGGTTTTGGTTTGTGTCCCCGCTTGTTGTTTTAGTGTTTATCGCCCTGAAACGCTGAACCCAAGATGTCATTGTGGAGGCGCGACAGCCAATAAAGAGTGAGGAACACAGAGCAGGGAGGCAGGACGGGTTGTTGTTTCAATGCTCCGCTACCTCACTTAATGTCAGCGCTGCAGCGGCTGATTTGAATATCCAGATGTTTCATATTACAGCCTTCCCTCAGCCGGAATAAGATCCTCATGATGAATGATCATTCCCTCGCAGGAATAATTCACCATCGGCTTCTCCGACAGCTGAGACTTAAACACATTACAGTCTGGGAGATAATTAGAAAGTAAGAATCAACTGGTGATGACGGACTCGGCTCAGTATTTTCACCTTTTTGTGAACAGTACTGCAGCAGTTTCAAGTATAACTGGGATGTAGGTTGTGCTTACGGAGACCGGGCCCTCAATGTGGAAGCAGAATCAGACTCGGCTCTATTGCCAAGGTCAGTGAGGATCCCACCAACTAGGAAAGAGCTTTTCAACAACATGCAATAACGAACAAAACATAATAATAATAATAAGAAGAAGGAGAAATAAATGCACAGCCCTGGGTGCTCACATGAACATTACGTGGACTCACAACGACAAAGAAACTGACACGTTTGGAGAAGAGAAGTCGAAACACTAGTCCTAGTACTAACTAAGGAAGCGACTATAGGAAGCGACTATAAAGCAGAGTTTGTTCAAGTGAAGTTCGACAGAATGGGCTCCAAGAAAAGGCGCCCCCTATGGTCAGAGTTTGACCCCTCGTCTGTTGAACCGGACTCCGCCTTTTAAGGTAGGCCGTTAAGGTGGACTGTGTAAGAGGTACAACATGCTCCATTGTCCACTCGATCCCCACCCCTCCTCACCAGACACCCGGTACTCTGGGAAAATTCCCGGAGAGAACCCTGGTACTCAAGGCTTTCAAGAGTGCTGGTACCATGGATGGAACAGAGACACTCCCGGCGAGGTATGAAGATCGTTGATGGGGTGGAGAAGTCACCAGAGGCTGTGAGCGATGAATGAAAAGCCAAGACTGATGAAGCAGGAAGAAGGAAAAAGAACCACAACGATAAAGCCAGAATTAGCGGACTATTACAGGCATGCCTTTCCTGAGAAACAAGTCTGGATTTTCTGATGACCTTGTTAGCTGGAACATGGTGGAGTGGCGAGGAGCGGTGGAGAGATTCACCTACAGCCCTCATCACCATCATTTGTGGACTCCTAAAAGAGCTGGGTATCCATCTCAGCACTAGAGTCTAGAGCTACTTCTGAAGGAGTCGCCTACTACTCTGGAACGCAGGGCTGGATTTGGGTTCGGAAGGGTGGAGAGACGAAGCTCCACAGAAGATAATGGAGAGAAGAGCAACACCTTCCACACTCTCTACGTTGAGCTCTGTTAGCTGGACCTTGAGTCCGAGACTCACCTCACAGGTCAGGACCTCTGACTCCCGTTTCTTTCTACGACCTCCTTCAGCTGCAACAAGCTCCAACTTCATTGTCTCTCAGAACATGAGGCTTCATGGACAATGCTTTTTACCATCGTCTCTGGTTGCAAACTTCATGTGTCGTGATGTGTTTTGACAGCTGAGGTTCCTCGCCAGAGCATCAATCTAGTAGCTTCAGGTAATTTGGACTGGATGATTTGGTCTGTGAATTTTGTTATCCTCCGTCTACCGAAGTTCTGAAAAAGCAGTTTAACTTATCCCCAAAATCTTTCTTCTCTGGCGGTTGAGTTATCTATAGCCCTCCTAAAAAAGACTCCTTATTTTTCCCGGTTTTGCATTTCATTAGACGACATAAATAGTCATTAAATGCACTCAGCTGTAACCGGAGGCTCCCAACATTTTTCCATTAATTCTTCCTTCCCTCTCCTGCATAAGCGCTTCTGCCCTTGACTGGCTGCAGAATGAAAATAACCATCTATTGGTATGTATGAGAGCAAAAGGTGAGCTACTGAGCGACACCCCGGCCATTATACTGGAGCGCCGCGGGAGCAAATGTCAAGTACTATTGTCACTCTGATACTCACGCACTCCCTCCTCTGCACTCTCTCACACCTGTTTATTACCCTCCTCTAATGTCTCTCTTTCCCTCAGAAAGTAATTAATTCCTCACATGAAAACACACCTGAATATGCAGCGGCTCTCCGCCTAGCAATTAACCCGCCGCTGCTGCCGCTTGTGCCGATGCAACATGTTTAATTATCTACTAATAGTGTCACCGTAGAGTTAAGAAACGAGTCGCAGTGGAATTCATTACCACAATCATCTTTTCTTACGAACAAGTGACCTACATGCACTTTGGCGCGTCTCAGCACTTCACGCTATCGAGGATAGCAAATGCTAGTCGAGTGAGACTCAACAATCCGTCTGCTTTAAACTAAAGGAGTCGCAAACATGTTCTGTAGCATGTGGCTGCTATGAAGTTTTATATATGTAGCGATGCACATGACTACCAGAGGGCCCCCATGGCAGAGTCAAGTTGAGAAATGATCCACAGTTGCGGCCTGTATTTCTAACTTCCCATTCACACCGAAGACTTGTAGCGGTCCAATAGAGTGAGTCGCCTGAGTAAGGCAATAGTTCGATAAAGTCGCCAAGGCCGATTGGACCATCGTAGAAGACGCGCGTGGCATCAACAGGTAGCAACGTGTCGTTTCAGATCAGCTAGCTTAACCATAGAGGCCCAGATTTAGCACATCGAAGCCATGGTTCAACACCGTCACTTTCATAGAGCCGTCACCATCCATTATCAACGCACTTGTTTTGGCAGGCTTCGGGATTGGAACTCGCAAATTCGCAAAGATATTCAGGTGACACTGTTTTCTTTGTGTTGCAAGAATGATAGATGTTGACTGGCATGTGCCTGAGCCCTGACTCATTTATCATGCTAATGGTTATGTGATGCTAACACACGTCTTCTATTCTTGAGAGGTCTAATGATCAAAACCACCTGAGTAAGATCTGCGTCGTTGCGAGTAACTACACAGCTGATGTTGGGTTTGTTTTGTTCTGCGAGGACCACTGCTGCATGACTTCTGGATTGTTTATAATATTATTAGCGGGAGCAGGAGTTTGTTTACTTCGCCTACATAGCTGAAGCTGCATCACCCAGTCCAATCACAGTCGAGCATCTCGGCTACATGCTACTGTAATCGAGTTATCAACCGCATTATCCAGGTTGTGTAGTCGACTAAGAAAACCTTGACTTTCTATCCCATAGTCACAGTCAGTAATGCAGCTGTGAGGGGGGGCTAGCTGGTTTCTTCTTACTCTGGATCAAAGCCCGGATAAATGCAGAGGGTTGTGTCAGGAGCGGCATCCGACGTGAAAACTTGCCGGACTAAAAGATGCAGATCAGACAAATGTATCTCATGAAGGATCGGTTAACAACAACCGCCATCAGTGCTGTCAACCAGCAGGGTGCTGATGGAAATTGGACAACTGAAGGTCAAAGACGTGGAGAAGGAGGACATGAGGCTTGCAGGTTTGAGAGAAGAAGAAGCAGAGAACTGGGTGAGATGGAGGAAGATGATCCACTGAAGGGAGAAGCTGAAAGAGAAAGAAGAGTCGCAGTCTCCTCAGTGAGATGTGCTGAGCGCTAGATGGCGCTAGAAATTGCTGGACGACATCATCACCCAGCTTGTATAATGGCTTTGCAAACGCATGCTGCCCGGAGGTGGAGCAGTGCCGTAACCGCCGGCATCTGTGTCTGTGATTGCTAAGGGCTCACGACAGGCGCCGCGACCTGCAGTAGATGGTTGCAATATGCTTTTGTGCGAAAAGTGGGCCCACAAAAAAGTTGTAAAATTTTTGTTTTGCTTTTCAAAATAAAGAAACAAAGTTGCCACAAGGGTTTAGTTGACATCTGCACAGTCGGACTTAGCCGTTTATGTGCATTTTAAGTCTGCTATTCGCCAGGGTTGCCATGTAACAGTGTTCATTGTTGCGCTACACAATGGGAGCAGTGGATGTGACAGGTTTGAGGTGCCAGGGTTCAGGGCTTCAGTGTGTTTCAAGTGACGACATGTGCAGCTGGAGTTACTGGCATCACAAAGTGACGAAGCAGAGGGCACCATCTTTGACAACCTCTTCCCGCTTCATTTTGTTTGAACTGGTCTCGGCCCCCAATGGAGCCGTGGATGGAGCATATTAGCTCAGGAGATTAGAAGATTTGCTCCATCAAACAAATCTGAGCGTCTCTGTGACTGACTGAACTGTCCCGCTGTACTAGTCTCACACACGTCATCGGTCTGGCAGAGTCATACAGAGTCGCACTGAAGGTCTCCAAACACTCTGCGCCTGCTGAGCTAGGATTGGAATGTAGCTTTTAGCTAGGAAGACAAAAGTAGCTTATTTTGTTTTGAAAATAATTATCACATTACCGACTCACTTGGGTGAGTCATTAACCCGAGTCACACATCATCTGGACATGAACACGAATGAAGCATAAAGTCAACAATTTTCCAAAGACAATATCAGTTTTCTTCTTTTGACAGCAGGAATCTGAAAGAAGATTGTTGTTGGTGAAACGTGGACGTGCACAGGGAAGATGGATCGCTGTCGGCAGAGTGGCGGGAAGCCTCATGACAGCAGATGGCATTGGAGGTCGAACACAGGTAGAGGAATCTCCCACGTATGTGGAGGAGAATTAATGCAGGAAGAACAAGCTCTTCTTCCCAGATACGACGTGTCCCACCGTTGTGTTTCCATTATTCAAACGCGGCTGTTGCAGGGATGAAAGGTGAAGGTTTATGAAGACAGATAGACTTTTAAAGGAGACCTCCTCATCCATCCAGACGCTGGGCTGCCTCCTGGAACTTGAGGTTGTGGCTTCACTTTTAGTGGCCTGTTTATGTTGTGAACGTTACACATAGATCTCGATGGAGCCTTCTGTCTGTGCTCTGCCTTCATTTCCTTCGTATTTCCGCACATTTCAAAAGCTTACGGATATGGTCCAAACGCAGTAGTACCACCTGAAACCGTGGGGGGCAGTGTTGCTGTTACTACCCGATACATAGCTCTAAGGAGATTCAAAGAAGACATAACAATGGTGGAAACTCTCCGTCCTCCAGTGGCGATATATTTACTGGCCTCACCAACCACCGCCTCCGACAACGCTGCCTCTGTTTTCCTCCTTTGTGCAGGAGCTACATCTACAGTAGCTGTTTCTTTGGGCACCATATTGTTGCATCAAAAATCATTCTGTGAAATAAATACATGAAACACAATGTTAAACAAGACAGATAAAAAAATGTTCAAACTTAGACGGTGGAAACAAATGACTGTGATGAAAGTTATTTACCGGAAAGAAACATGAGCATAAAAGGTACTTTGAAGGTCATAAAAAAGGGAGGATGGAATGTCAAAGTTTTGGGCTCTTTGAACTTTGGTGGTTAGGGTCAGTCACAAAAGTAGCTGCAAGCTTGACCTATAAATGTCATGGTAAAGAGTCAAGACACACACACATATCTGTAGGTAAAAATGAATAAATCAATAAATAAACAGTCAAAGTTAAAAGAGGATAGAATACAGTCCATAAATAAACTAACGCAATAACAATGAATACAAAAGACAGAAAAGCTCTGCCACCTGGAACTGAATATTAAGCACACAAATTAAAAGAATTAAAAAAAAAGAGCAATCGCTCTTTCATTTCTTAAAATGATCATGTTTTGACCCTCTAAAAGATGAATGATTTGAACCTGACTGGAAGCAAGAAAGTGAAACCATGGAAGTCAGACTAGACTGACTCCTGGAGTCGTGTTTCCAGGTCCATGAGCAGGAACAAGTGACCTGAGCTTGATGGCTTCAGGATTCACTCACTTCAGCTCATTCTTTACGTAACGTCAGCGAGAGCGTTCGTCTTTAGCTCTGCATCGCTATAGCAAACATGCTCATTACCGCGTCTGGCTGCCTCCAGTACGAAGCAAGTCAAAATGTAGTGAAGCCCCCGGCTAGGAAGACGCAGCGCCGTGGTCGTCGATGCTGAAAGTAGCTGAGCCTCAGGTTTTGTCCTCCTTTTTGGAATGTAGTCCACAGCGACTTTATCGCTACACCGGAACCCACCACAGCCGACGGTCCGTCTCTCCTCAACCCTTCTCTACAGTCTGGGACCCAGGTCTTGAACTGAGAGTTGAGCTGAACTCACTATCGGGACGTTGCTCCTCCAGAGTGGAGTCCAAGTGACTCCAACTGAGCTGTGAAAGCCAGGGTGGCATGGTGAGGTCACGGTGAGAGGAACGTGCCTAAACATTGTCCTCCACCACTGTTCCGTCAAGACCAACAACAGGAAGTTGAAATGCAACCAGCTCTTCATGCCTTCAGGGAACAACTAGGTGACCTCCGACTTTGACCTGGACTCCACCACTGCCTCCTCTATAATCGAGCAGCAGAGTTACTCTGCGCCTCTGACAGAGTGAGCTGAGGCGCTGATGGAGATTTTGATCGGAGGTGGACGGACGGATGCCGGCAGCAGGCTTGACGGATGGATTCCTCGCCTCCAGGGGAAATTGGATGAAGAGAAAATTCACCTCACGCTGAGACCCCGCTGACCCCTCTGTGTGTTTGTGAGTCTGTCTCACGCTTTGGTCAGCAGAAGGTTCTCCAGGTGACCCCTTCAAGCTTGTGTGGGTTTCCTCCGTAGCTCCTGTTTCCTGCCTCGGTCCAAAAACTCCTGTCCTGGGTGTCAACCCTGAGCTGCTGCTCCCTTCTCCCGCACCAGAGGAGAAGCACGAGGTTTGGTGGAACATGAATCCTGACTCACTGGTTCCTGGAGGGTCTGTGACGACGCCTTATTTAGAACGTGTTACATAATTAGTCGATTAACAAAGAGCTGAGTCGTCCTGGTTGTTCCACCTGACTCATCCACAGAGACTGCGGCGGGTGGGAATGTGACCTTAGATGTCATCCTCCTAAGTGGGAACACACATATTCTGCATCTGCCGGCAGCTTTCATGAGGCAACGAGAGCAGCACTAAAAGCTCCTGTCGGAATTATGATCCATCACTGCAATCAGAAAGAGCTTAAGCAGACGCTTCTACTGGCTGAAAACAAGAGGAATCCAACAAGTCACCTGAAATGATGCTTTTCAGGCGGAGAGAGGACGCTGTTTCAGACTAGAACCAGGGTTGAGAGGTGACTGCTGGGTCATAGAGTATTTTTCTAAATAAGAAAAGATAAAGAAATAAAAACAATCTATTTTTTCATGAGAAGAAAAGATCAAGAAATTTAAAAATCATTTTTTTTAATAAAGAAAAGACAAAGTAATAAAAAATAAAGTTGTATATTTCTGAAAAGAAAATATAAAGAAATAAAAATAAAACATTTTTTTCCTAAAAAACAAAAGATAAGAAATAAAAATAAAAATTGTTTTTCTCAAAAAGAAGATAAATAAATTATAAAATTGTATTTTTCTAAAAGACAAAGGAAAAGATAAAGAAATAAAAAAAATCAAAATTTTCATGAGAAGAAAAGATCAAGAAATTAGAAAATATTTTTTTCTAAAAAGAAGAAAGAAATATATATATTTAAATTTTTCTAAAAAAAAGAAAAGATAAAGAAATAAAAAATAAAATCGTATGTTTCTAAAAAATGAAATAAAAAAATGTTTGTCTGATAGATAATAAATAAATAATAAAATAGTATTTTTCTACAAAAAAAGAACAGAAATAAAGACATACAAAATAAAATCACAATTTTCTAAAAAAGGAAAGAAAAAAGAATAAAGAAATTATCAAAATAAAAAAAATATATTTTTCTAAAACAAAAAAGAAATGAGAATTTTTTTGGAGAAAGACAAATAGATTTTATTTTCGCTTTTTACTTTTTGAAGATTACTTTATTAAATAAAATGTATGAGTTCCAAACTAAATTATGGAGAATAGAAATAATAATAGAAAATATTAATAATAAATAAATTGTAGTTATACAAAGTTAAATATAGCTAGATATGTAATAAATAAAATTGAGATCGTGTCACTTGACATCCACCCTGCAGCTTAGATAAACACAAGTAACACAGCAGCAGACAAAGAAGTCATTTGAAGAATGAGGAATAATTCAAGAAAGAGACAATACAGAAGGTCATGAAGGACAAAAGCTTGCATATATAAAGCACCAGACAGAGTCAAGACTAAAACATCTTGCAGCGCTTCGTAGCACCACCTTCTTAACAAGCCATCCTCAGGATGGGAACAGGCAGCCAACTGGCCTCCACATCGTGAGCCCTAATGTGTCTGGAAGTGACGTGAGAGTCTCTTCGGACAACTGTGTTTAAACATGCCATGACTCTCCTCCTGGCTCCGCCATCATGGAATCAATTATTAAGGACATGGAGAGACTTGACTTTCAAACTGGTCGTCGCCTCAGCTGCCCACTTCACATCTCCTCTTCGCAGGGACCCCAGTGTGTGTGTGTGTGTGTGTGTGCGCGTGTGTGTGTGTGTGCGTGCGTGTGTGTGTGTGTGTGTGTGTGTGTGTGTGTGTGTGTGTGTGTGTGTGTGTGTGTGTGTGCGCGTGTGTGCGTGTGTGCGTGTGTGCGTGCGTGCGTGCGTGCGTGCGTGCGTGTGTGTGTGTGCGCCTCACCTATAATCACATTCTCCACCAGGTATCTGGACTGACAGATTGGCCTCCCAGCAGCCGCTCCAGCCTCACGAAACATTATGTTAAACACAGAAAACGCACACTCTCACACGGTGTTCCCGGCCTCAATTAATAAGACACATGAAATCATCGTCCCGCAGGCCTGAGCGCACGCCGCGCCTTGGCACTCATGTGCGACCACATCACCAGGGAATGGAAATAAACATATTTCTGGAAATTAAGGCAGCGCCCCCCCCCCTCCACCCCCAGGGCTGTGGACGAGGTGTATGGAGCCCCTCCGCCCCCCGGTAGTTTGTCTTTACTACAGCACACGATGGCATGTGAGCATGACAGGGACTACTGACCTTTAGCATTAGCGTGCTTGGAAACATCACCTACGCTGGTTTACATAAGAGCTTCAATGTGACATCGCACAGAGTTCATTTCTCTGCTCTCTCCTGCTTAAATGTTCAGCTGGAAGTCTGGCTCCAGGTATATGTGGGGGGCCACGTTGGCAGGGTGAAGCTGTGTTAACATCAGCTAGCTAGCTTTTTTATCTATCTATCTATCTATCTGTCTGTCTGTCTGTCTGTCTGTCTGTCTGTCTGTCCCTGTATCATCCATCCATCCATCTGTTCCTCCGTCCGTCTGTCCGACCGTCCGTCCGTCCGTCCGTCCGACCATCTTCAGTTCAGAACCTAAACACAATATAGAACTGTGGAGCCCTCTGCTGGTCAGTAGTGTCACCATGTTGATAAAACTTCATAACAATTGCAATCGACTCTGCAGTTTCCTCTGCATCAAGACGGAACAGATTCGGGAAAACTGCTATATAAAGGTCCTGGTGCCCTCAGAAAAACTGGAAAATCAACTGGAAAATCACAAACCCTCCTGCGTGTTCTGGGTCTGGTCAAGAGCCCCTCCCCTGTGAGCTCCTCAGGAGGGAAGCATCTTGCACCTTGCACCTTGTCTAGCTTCTGGCTCTAGTCTGAGTCTCTCCTAGATGACTGAGCTTCTCTCTCTCTCTCTCAGAGAGTCCAGACAGAGATACTGTTCTTCTCAGGGTCACTCCTAAGCTGGTGACCACAGGTGAGAGGAGGAACCCAGCGGTCAGTGCAGAGCTTTGTCTTCTGGCTCAGCTCTCACGACCCTAACCCCTGCCATTTGTGTCCCCAGGACACCCCCTGTCACCTGAGGGTGACCTCTCTATTCTAGCATGGACAGACTCTCCTTATTTTGTGTTCCCGCTTGTTCCTCCTGTTTTTTTTCCGCCTGCAGCTGCATGTTTGTGTTGTTCTGCCACGGCGTCCCCAGGGTCGCCGCGTCTCCTCCTTCGCCCTCAATATTCCACTGTAATTTAATTCAGGAAGGTCTCCAACACATTGTGCAGATAAGCAAAGAGAGGAGGTGCGCTAACGCCGCTGTCTGGGCTGGAACACGGCGAGACTGTTAACAAAACAAAGCAATTTCCCGGCACAAAGGCGGAGAGAGAGCAATCTATCATCGGCCCATGAGAGTCAGGCGGCGCGGGCTGGAAAAACGGCCAGAAAGCCTTCGTTTGTTGCCGAAGCGTCGATCTGCGGTAAAAAGGAAGGCAGGCTCGACTGTGCCCGGCTCTGTGAGGACCATTTGGCAGGCTTCCTGCTGGACTGGCTCTTCATCGCCCAGTCCTCCAGCTGCACCTCAGGTTTCCAAATCGATGGTTCGGAATATTTAAAACGCCATGAGGTAATATGTCGTCCTGCCACGCCGAGGGAAATTACCAGTGTATATTAGGGGACTGTTGATCAATACGAATGAGTCAGCAGTTTTTTGGCCTCCACGGCCGCCCTGCCGTCTCCCAAGGACCTTTTCTATCTCGGCTCCTCTCTTCACTTCAAGACCACACCAAATCAGAACTTCTGTTTAGGTCGAGATCTTCAAGTTCCACGAATGTTGGGATGTTTGGAATCATATTCCCGCTCCACACCCTTTCTGTCCCAGCTACACAGGGCGATGGCGCTTCAATTTGACCCAAGTGTTTGAAGGGGTTCCAACTAAGATTTGGGGGTGAGGGGGTGGGGGTCGCCTCCTGATGCGATCATGTGACTTCACGTCCGCCTGAAACCAAATGGATCTTCTCTGTTTTTTCTCAAAGGAAAGCTGGTTTTACACTGACGCAAATCCTAATTTCTCTCCATCTGTCACCTGCTCCCTCGCCTTCCTCACCTCCCCTCCTCCCCCCCTCCCTTCTTTTATCCACCTTAAGCACAATAAATGGCTTTTTGTCGGCGCCGCACAGAAACACTCCCAATCGGGCCGTCGGTGGAAGACTTAGATCTTGATGGAGGGAGGGGGAGAGAGTCGGGGGCGGAGGGGAGGTGGGGGAGCACAGGGACATCAGCCAAGTGTGACAGTAGAGTCGTATTTCTTTCTCCGGCGTCCGCGGTGGAGACTGAGCTGAATACTGAGCACGACCACTGCAGAGTCGGAGGACAGATCCGATCGGTGGCGCTGGAGGAGACTACAGATCGCAGCAGGGAAATGTGGTGACGGTTGTACGTGTAAATAAAAGCATTCAGCTCTCTGTAAATACGTTTTGGAGATCGATGGAGTAGCAAACGTCTCTTGCTCGACAGCTCCGTCGTACCGACTCACTTCCTGTACAACACTAGCTGCTTCCTTTTGGGCAGTAAACCCTCACCATTCATCATTTTCTTGCTGTTACTGATGAGTCAACAAGGTTTCATGAAACTGTGCCCTCATTTCTGGGCCCTCTAGATGGCACTGTCTGCCACAGGGACGCGCACAGCTAGAGCCTCAACCCTTGTTGCCTGAATGAGAAAAGTGCCCCTTCAGAAGCCTATTTTTTCAGAATCAGAATCAGAATCAAAATTAGAATAGATTTTATTGCCATGGTGAGTGGGGGTCCCATCAACTAGGAAAGTGCTTCGAAATAAAGTGCTGTTAATAAAATAAAATAAAATGAAATAAAATAAAATAACCCACAAACAACAAAGGCTGCATTTCTTCAGGACCAAAAAAAGTTACTCTCTCAAAGCAATAGAGCTGAGTAAACAATAAAGGTGGCTTCATTTATTTATTTTTATTTCTTGTACATTTTAATTCGATTTCGTCATTTAATTTATTTCGTGAAATTTGGTGCCATGAAATTGTGTCACACCCCTTGTTGCTATGCATTGAAGAGAAGAAAAAGAAGGGCTTGAATGAAGTTGCACGGCTATTAGGTAATACATTTAAAAAATATATATATATAAAATCGAATTCAAAATAAATGTTTTTTAAATATATATATATTTAAAAAATAAAATAAAATAAAAATACATTTAAAATAGAAAACAAGAGACAAACAATAAAGATTAACAAGTCATGAGGCAAAAAGAACATAGAATTTAAAAATATACATCAAATGATGATGAGTGATGGGAGTCCTAAGGCCTGGTTCTGTTTCTCCTCCCTCCCTGGAGGGCCTCCTCCAAAGAAAGCTGGCAGCGTTGACATTAAAATGTCACCCGCCCAGTAAAACTCTCTAAAACGACTTGGATTTTGCAGCGCCACCTTTTTACTTTAATTACAGCAGGAGGAAAGAGGTCGTGGGATGATGGAGCTTCGCTCCCCACACGTGTCCTCTTGTGATCTGGTTCTCTCCAGGTGGGTCTGTAGATGTTACTGTCAGTGTTGGGGGAGCTGCCGGCGTCTTTCCAGAGCACTCTCATGTAAAACCCTGAGCTCAGATGCTCTCACAAACACAGCACCTCGTGGGCATCGCACCTATGCTGCAGCCTGCAGGAAGTTCTTCAGAGTGTTGGGACGGTGAGTGGCAGCAGCTCCGTCATGAACTGGGACTGAACCGTGAGAGCTGGTCTGCGCATCTCCACGGTGACTAAAGTGGGTTCCAGTTTGGTTCAGAGTCCTGGTGAAGGTGAGCCATGTGCTTTGGATGGTTAGGTTTAGAGGCTGGGGAAAGGGTTACGGCAATGAGAGGTCCTCACAATGTACCCACAGGGATAGAAATGTGTGTTATGATGTGTGTGTGTGAGTGAGAATGTGGTTTATATAGTAGTGTCATTCCTCTCCATTTGTACACAAGATGCATGTGTGTATTAGTATTTGTGGATTTGTGCGTTCTTATATGTATAAAAGTGTGATATCTCTCTGAGTCTGTATGTGTGTGTGAATCTGTTGTTAGTGTGTTTCACGCAGATGTGTGTTCAGGTGTGAGCACGTGTGTGTAGCTGCGCTTGAACACAACCAAACATGTCACATGCCTTGGCAATTTTCGGGGCTGGATCCATTAATATTCACAGGTTTCCTTGCCGACAGAAAGAGGCGAGTAAATAAAAAATACGCGAGAACAAGATAATGGACAAAGCTTGTAGCCGTGGAGGGGAGATACGTCGCGTTTGACAAACGGGTCAGAACCAGCCGAGAAGTGTCGAGCCTACGGAGGACGGAGAACGACTGCCGCCGCTGGGCTCAGATTCAGAGACCGCTGGGGAAATAACACTAAATCATGGAGGGAGGGAGGAAGGGGGGGTGGAGGAGAGGGCGGGTGAAAGAGGGAAGGAGAGAAGATAGGATGGAGGAGAGAGGGAAGGAGAGTAGGAGGAAAGGGAGAATGGATGTCAGAGTGAGGGGGAGATGGAGGAAGGAAGGGAAGGAGGAAACAGAGGACTGAGGAAAGAGTAGAGAGTAGGAAAAGTAGTAGGAGAAAAGGTGGGGTCGAGGGGGTCGAGGAGGGAATGATGGGAAGGACCAATGAAAGAGGGAAGGAGAGAAGGAGGAAGGAAGAGAAGGAGGAAGGAGAGGACTGAGGAAAGATGGAGAAAAGGTGGGGTTGAGGGGGGAATGGATGAAAGAGAGAGAAAGGAGAGGATGGATGAAAGAGGAAGGGAGAGAAGGATGGAGGAGAGGAAGGAGGAAAAATGGAAGGAGAGAGGAAGGAGAGGACTGAGGAAAGAGAGAAGGAGGAAGGAGAGGACTGAGGAAAGATGGAGAAAAGGGGGGTCAAGGGGGTCAAGGAGGGAATGGATAAAAGAGAGAGAAAGGAGGGGATAATGGAGGAGAGGATGTAGAAAAGAGGGAAGGAGAAAAGATTTGATGGACGAGAGAGGGAAAGGGAGAATGGATGTCAGAGTGAGGGGGAGAAGAGGACCCATGAAAGAGGGAAGGAAGAGAAGGAGGAAGGAGAGGACTGAGGAAAGATGGAGAGAGAGGGGGATCAAGGGGGAGAATGGATGAAAGAGAGAGAAAGGAGAGGATGGATAAAAGAAGAAGGGAAAGAAGCATGTTGGAGAGGACGTAGGACAGAGATGGAGGGAGAAGAGGACAGATGAAAGAGGGATAAAACTAGGGGTGGATGGAGGAAGAGAAGGAGGGTGGAGAGGGTGGATGAAAGAGAACGCAGAGGATGGAGAGGGAGGTAAGGGAGGACATGGAAAGAGAGGAGGGAAGAGAGGATGGATGAGAAGGGAGGGAGGGCCAGGTGAGAAATTGTGACAATAGAGCTACTGTAAGAATGAATCTATTGAGAAGAGCGTGCAGAAAGAGCTGAGCCAAAAGACAGTCTCCTCTCACCTGTGGCCAGGTGTGAGCATCACCCACAGTGGAGCCTGTGCTGATGATGACACGTTAGACTCTGGCGCTCTTCCTCCCAACGTGAGCTCCAGTCTGACTCACCTCTTCCTGCCCTGCGTGACGCGGCCACTGGTCATGTGCGGCGGTGAGTTTGCTGCCTGGCTCTGGATCTGACCGACGTGACACACGTGGAACACGCATGTGTGGGTTTGTCCCGTGACCTGCTGACCCCTGAGGATCCATCCAGTGGACGCCCCACTCTCTACTGAACCTGCCAACTGCCCCTGAGTGAGTCTCCTGCCTCCCACACGGCAGAAGCTCCGGCTGGTGAACTGCAGCGATGCTGAGCAGCTGGAGCCTCCCGCTGTGAAGACGTCTTATTTGCTGCTGAATTATTCACAGGAATTAGGCGTCGCTGCATCAAAGGCGGGAGGAAAACCTCCATGTATAATGAATGGAGTCTGTGTTGAACTAAACTTCCTAATTGTGTTACAGCGACGGCTCACACGCAAGGTTGTTATGTCATGTCATTATTAGGAGTCGTGGACGCTCAGAGGGGCCGCTGAAAACACACAAATTATTATTTGATATCTTCATTAACCCATTAAAAATCCCAAATATCCACTCATGTAAATTCATCAATTTTGCTTGAATAAAAATAACTAAATACAAATAAAATATATTTAAAATTTATTTCAAAATAGCTGAAATTCGAGGGAAGAAAAAAAAGTGAAATAAAACTCAGACTTTCAGAAAAAAATACTTTTAGAAAAAAATAAATGAAATAAAACGTGTTCCTCCAATAAAAAAAACCATTCAGAAATGTATGTTAAAAAATACAGAAAAAAAAACTAAAAGAAGGGAGCGCTTTCTTTTGTGGAAAAAAAAAAATCATATTTATATATAAAATAAAAAGGCGCTGAGTCAGCATAACTGTGCCAAGCCGCCCATTTTCAAACCTTGGTAACAGTGACGACACATGAGTGGATGCACACATTTTGGCAGCGGAAGATGTTTATTGTTACATGCAGATACTTCAGAGAACAATGGTTACATATAGGTAACCGTTCCTGGATCTATTTGTAACATCCTGAAATTTGACCAGAATTCACACATTACTTTTCTAGTTATGTTCCTTAGAAACAAACAAAATACAATGGGGGAAAAAAAACTGTTGCAATTCAGAAAGAAGACAAACTGTATTATCATGACTTTTTAAATCATTTTAAAACCCATATTCCATGAGGTAAAATCCAAACTCAGATCACCGGCAGATGAAAGTTTACACTCACTGACTGGGCTAGTTTTGATTTGGAGAAAGTGTTAGAAGCTAAAAACAGAGAAAATTAAATAGTTAACAAAACAAAGACAGAAACATTGGAATGACAATGATTAAAGCGTCTCATTTTCTGCTGAATTATTAACCTGAATATGCTTGAAAACACCGAGGCATTTGAAAGTCCATGTATTCATGGAGTCTGTGTCGAAGCAAAGATCCTAACTCTGTTGTGTGATGGTGTTGGATTATCCAGAAGCATCCTGGAGCTCTGAGGGTCGAGATGTTCGGGCCCCGTGCAGGTTTGCAAGTGAAACCCGGGCGACTGCAGAGACGACCAGGATGGTGCCACACGAGCAGAGTGAGATCCTATTGGTTTAAACAGGAGAACGATCCTGGAAAGATGTCTGAGTTTGAGTCAGAGTGAAGCTCTCGCCTCAACCTTCAGGCTGAAGCCGTGTTTCTCAGCGGCGCCTGAACGTCAGCAGCCTTCGCTGTCCACACCTGCGGGATCCCTCAGTGAAATGAATGAAGGCAGACAGCCGGGGGGAGGGAGTGTCATCTGGCCTGATGGAGGTCGCGCTGTGGCGGGCAGCATACAGATGAGGAGCAGCAGGCGGCAGGTGCCAACAGGATCTGAGGTATCAGAGATTAACAGTGTTCCAGGTGAGGAACTGGAAGGTAGATTATCTGGGATTAGGATCTGTCTATTCAGCCTTATTTAGGGATGATCTCATCCCGACCAATGACAACCCTCAGGACCATCTCGGTTTCTTGTCTTTTTCTTGGCTTCCATGATGCCACAGCTAGCCAGGGCTGGAGCCGACGCCGGCGATAATCTCAGTTGTTGAGTTTGTTTATGCACCTGTTCAAATGTTTTGTCATGTTTCCTTCATTTACTAACAGAATATTCAGGTCAATATTAAGGTCAAGTTGCTCCAGATGAGGCTGTAGGCACAACACAAAACTGTCCTGAGGAGTTGACTGTTAAAAAGTCACAAAAATAGTATGGAAAAAAAGACCTTTCCACTGCTTCCAAAAAAAAAAAGTGTAAAAATCCTATTAATACAAATTGATGATATTAACTGCTGTAAAAGTAAAGGGAAAAATATGTACAAATCTTATCAACAGCAGGTACATTATTTTGCATATATGGTTTGCTGAAAATAATTTTACCGTACCATACAATATAATAAGTGAATACAAAATTAGATTAAAATAAAAAAATATAATAAATTAAAAATAAATTAAATAATACTAATATAATAGTTAAATAAAAAGTAACAAAAAATGAATACATTAATTAAAAAATACATTAAAAATCCTTGGGAGCAAATAGAAACAAACAACAAAAGATGAAAAACATTACACATTATTGTTTGTAAATTACAGCAGGAAGAAGGGTGTAAAGGAGGAAGCAATGGCTGAAGCTGAGAAATAATATTATACAAGTCTGTTAAACAATGAACATGAAAAATCTTTATTGTCTTAGTGAGTCTTCAATATCAGAAAAGAAAAAAAAATTCAACAGGAAAATACATTTAAAAAAGGATAAAAAGTTAAAAATAGCAAAGCGTCGAACATAAATATGTGTAATAACCATGTCATTAGAATCAAAATATCAAACTAGTATTTCAGGGAACAACTCTCTATAACAAAACAGATATTGAGTGTTTAGAACATTTACCATATCTTTTTATTTTCTTTTGAATGGGTGAGGGGGAATAAATCCTGAATATTCCAGGTCGAGTCATAACCTTGGCACACAGAAACATCTGTTTATTAAAGACGCCCCCAGTCAGAGTGTGAGAGTCTCAGATCTGCTGACTGGACTGTTTTTTTGGGAAACTGCTCTGACTGCTGAAACAGTCGTCGTGTTTCCTCCTGGACACCCGAGGAGGAGGAGGAGGAGAGCTGAGCTCCACTGCGTGTCCCTCTGCATACAGTACATCCATGCAGTTGCTGGGAGAGAGAGAGTGTGTGTGTGTGCGTGTTGGTGCGGCAGTGAGTCACACAGAGAGAGCGCAGTTTGACAATGAAACACAGCACCTGCATCACCTTTCTTTTCAGACTGCAGTTGGGATTCTCGGCTGGAGGCCAGGATGGAACACGCCACCGACACGCACACACACAGCTACACCACTGAACTGAGACTCAGCCACGATGCTTCACTCATGGACAGATGCGTCCGCGTCAAAACAGTCTTCAAACCCCGGTGTTTGTGGCGTTAAAGCCAGCGCCAGCACCAGGCTCCACGGCCCCCCACATGGAGCTGCTGCAGCAGGAGTCTGAGCGGCGGGAGATTTAGGGTCTGCTGCCGCTCTCAGCTGCCTGCGCTGGATTTTCTAATTAGAGTTGGCGACTTGGCTCCAGCCTCTGCGCGCAATAAATCAGCCAGCCACTCCGGTGCGCTCCCCCAGCGCCGCGCGGCTCAGCCCAGGTTTCCAGGCCGGATTTGAAAAACATGGCGCTTGAAAAATGTTTCAGAGGCACGTGCCACGTCCTGGGAAATGAACGTCGGGGTCCAGAAGGAAAACTGTCAGGACATTATTATCAGAACCACCTGAGGTGTGAGGATTGAAATGCTTAAAAAAAGGAAAAAAAAAGAATTAATTTTATTTGATTGTATAAGAAATCTACAAAAATTCAGAGTATGTTGTAGGTAAGGAATTTTTCGAAAACCAATTTCATTTTCAATAAATGCATTAGTTTAATAAAATGTATGAAATAAATAAAAGTGAAAATTCACATTATTGTTGATAGCATTCTAAATTATGGCATGAAAAGGGGGAAGGATGAAAACAATTGCTGAAGCTCAGAAATAATTACAATAAGCCTGCTTTAAGAATGAAACATGAAAAAACTTGTTTGTCTCACTGAGTCTACAGTATTTTATCACAGCGATATTAGAAAAGAAACAAAGAAATAAATAAATAAAAAGTTAAGACTGTCAAACATAAACATGTGTAATAAGCGTCTGATTTGAAGTCAAAATCGATAGGTGCTCAATAATAACAAAATAATATGGGGGGGGCTCAGCTGGGTATTGAGATGAAAGCACAAGGGTCTCACAGGTCAGTGGGAGGAGCCTGTGGCCCTGGAGCCGCACATCACTCCCACCAGTTTGAAATGATCAACACGATGATGCAAGTTTGCTATCGCTGAGTGGATGAATCCGCTCAGCTACCGTCGTGCCCTTGAGCAAGGCTCCTCCATCGGCAGGCCAATGTTGAACCATCTGCAAACGCCCTTTATCCCTTCAAGGAGGCGGCAGCACCTGCCACCAGAGTTCAGAACGCGCAGAAATCATTTTAATGTGCGGCTTTTACACCTTCGCAGGGCGAGATCATTACTTTTTATGTGCGAGTGCGATGCCGCAGAGCTGCACTGCAGATGCTGCCAGAGCGCAGGAGCTTCTGCTGGCGCTTCAGCTGTGGAGTCGATGGAGACTGAACCATCATGAAGACAGAGACTCACCTGGCGACTTGACAAACCTGCGATTTCTGCTCCTCTCAATGTGTGACTTCACTTCCTGTTTCTGAATGTTGATGCACTGTCTACTCGGGTTTCCTCCCACAGTTTCAAAACATTGATTCAGGACAATGAAAGACTCTAAAATATCCACATTTAAGTCTATAAACACATGATGGAAATTGGACATAAAATAACACGTACATTAATATGAGATAGAAACAGAACTGAATAAAGACAAAATATGAGGAGGAATTATAATATACTTAAAAAATAATACTCAAAAAATAAATACATGAAAAAAATTAATAAAATAAATAAATAAAAGCGCATGAAAAAAAGGAAATAAAAAATATTACTATGTACTAACTAAGTGCTGTTCTTGCATTCCTCAAAAAAAAAAAATCAAATAAATAAATAAAAAAATAAAAACAGCAACAACAAAGATTCGAAGGTGAAAAAGACAAATAAAGAATCAAATATTGGGACTTTAAGAACCAAAAAAATGAAGAAAGGTACAATTCAAAAAGACATTCACAAAGACTATATATATATAAAATAAGGGGAAAATGGACCTTGAATCTTCTCAATATTAACTTGTATATGAAAATATAAAATAAAAAAAACAGAGAATTAAAATAATAATTAAAGAAAAGTACAACTCAAACACTCAAATACTGAAGGATAACAAGGAAAATACTTTTACATGTAAATCTTTTCAAGGAAAAAGTAAAATACATTACTCTGTGTCTTGTGCATAAGTACAAATTCAAAAAATAAAAATAAGCAAAAATAAATCTTTCAATGAACGCTCTCACATTAGCTCCAGTTAGCATCAGGCTAAAGCTAATGGATGGTTGCAGCTCTCTGGCGGCTTCAGACTGGGCTCCTCACCGGACTGGAGGTGCGGCTCTGAGCGTGTCAGCACTTCTGAAGTACACTAACTCAAAATATTTGACTCCTGGTTAATTGTATGGATCCAGCTGATCAATTGAATGTATTACTAGGACCGGAGGGAGAGGAGGGGCGGGAGGGCAGTCCCGAGGGAGCCATGTCTTATCTGTGTGTGCGTGTGTGTGAGGGGCCACACTGCGGCCGTGGGACTGGATTTGTTATCTGAGCCTGCAGAGGAGAATTATGTGACGCACCGCTTCAGCTCACCAGTCAACTCAGGGATTCTGGGGTGTTTATCAGCAATAACATTGGCTCACCACCAGGAACCCCACTCCTGGAGACCCTCTACGTGATTCCGACTGAAGGTCACTTCTGAGGTCAAATGAGAGCAGAACCTCTTCAAATGCGACATCAGGGTTTTGGACTTTCCTCCTTCCTATTGTTGCTCAGACAGAAACTCATACTCATCCAGACACCAGCAGGAACCCACGGTAACCACGGCAACAGGCTGTCATGACAGTCCTACGAGAGCCATGGTCACTGTTGGACTTTCAGTCTGCCAGAAGACTAGAAGCTCTTTGTGTCAGCCATTGCTCTTCATGAGGAACCGAGAGAGGGAAAATTAGTTTTGCACGTCGCTGTCAGCCCTGATTCCAACACTGGAAACAATACTCATATAAAAAAAAATCTAATTTAGTACATAAAAAAATATATCATATATCAGAATTGCTCTTAAAAATGACAAGGTACTGGAATTACGTTTTATGAAATAAAAAATAATGATTGAAGGCAGCTTTACATTTTAAAAGAAAAACTAAATTTAATAAAAACAAAATTTTGAATTCAAGAAAAGAAAAAAAATCTGATATTGAGGATGCAGCCATACCATTTTTTTTTCCAAAACCAGTGCTTTGACTTGAGCACTTGACGATACCGACTACATGTGGGTTTTACACAAGTTACTTGGATGGCTATATGGGTCATGGTCACAATTTTCGCTGCAGTGCAGACACAATTTTTACAAAACTGACATCAAAAACCAGATGTTGCCGTAAAGTGGTATCAGTTTTGTGGTATTGGAGGCTATTCTACAAGTACGAGTACACGTATTCAAGCCCGGTATCGGACCGATACCCCACAGTGATATCGGCACGTCCCCATTTTAACATTGACTCTGAATAATTACGACACATCTTTTTCTAAAATACAAAATGTAATAAAAAAAAAAATGTCAGAATTAGTCAGTAAAAATTGGAAGGCAGTAAAAATGATTTAGAAAATCTCAGGTTCTGGTCTTAGTAGCTAAAAGTGGAATGTAACCCGGGATAACACGCATCAGGAGCAGAGGACTGAGGAGTTGAAACAGCAAAAAGATCCAAACTCTGTTTCCTTTTGATGATGGTGGAGGTCTGTCGAGCGACTCGCAAGACTTCCACTGCCACGCCGACCTAGAGTGACTCCTTTCAGATCATTTCACTTTGTCAACTTGACGTCTCCCGCCGTGCGCCCGCTTCTGATGAGCGCTATCAAACTCCATAAATCTCATCGCGGTCCTCGGAGCCGGAGATGAGCCGTCTTTCTTCCGTCATGTCGCTCCGCAGCCGACTCGACTAGGTTTGCGAGCAGAGGGGTCGATGGCGGCCGAGGGGATTCGTTTTGACTGCTCCTTTGCCGTCCTGTCACAGCAGGGACCCCGAGAGAGCCGAGGGTCGCGGTGTCGCTGGCGGCTTCTGGCCTGCAGCCTCCTGCCTTCGCGAGCTGCGCCAAGCCTTCAACACGCATTACGATTCCTCGCTGGAAGAGCAGAGAGCTGCAAGTCATGAGGTCGTTTCCGAACACAAACACGTGATTTCGGATTCTTGTCGATGTGTGTTAGTGTACAGCGGCGCCGCCGCTGCCTCGCCGTCCTCAGTCATGAAGGTACCTCGTCTCTGAAGCACATCAGAGAGTCATCTGCTCACAGGTTCAAATCCAGGTGGCTAGTCTCAACATTAACCCATGAGTCACACACATGCTCACTGTTCTAGATCAAACCACTCCGGTTTCCTCCCAAGGAGACTCTAAATGAGTTTTGCACCTCTCTCCCTGGGTAGCTAGGGAGCTATTCAATAATCATTTCAATAAATGTCCAGATCATTTTATAACATTTTATAACTGCTGAAAAAATCAATTTCACCTGTTTTATGCTGTGGAAATATTTTTACTTTTGCCTGTCAAAACACTTTTGAGTGTGCAGGGATTTATCTTTAATCATAAGTTTTAATGAAGTTTTTAAATATATATAATATGTTCATGCTGAAAATCATTTGAGTCGTAAATATAATTTTTCACCACACTCATTTTTATTTTAAATCCCATACACATATGAAAGCTAAAAAATGAAAATAAAAATAAAAACAGATAAATTAAACAAACAAAAAACACACTACAACAATCTTATTAATTTTACATGAAATAGCTTTTTTTAAATAAAAATAAAAATTACAGATGTGGTCCACAGCTTTATTAAGGGAATGAATAAATGTTTATTCCTCCTCTTGCATACATCAAGTCAAAGTCAACAAGGTGAGAAAACGAACCTAAAAAGTATATTATAAAAACCATTATTACAGAAGTATTTCTTTCTGTTTCTTTTTTAGTTTTTCAAATATTTGTTTAATTTTTGTGGAATTCAAACAAAATGCATCTAATTTTACATATTCCATATAATTTTTTTTATTTATTTATTTATTTTTTTACAAGTTATTGAGGTAGAATTTCCCGGCGTCACTGGTGCCTGTGTCCCTCTGTTGGACTCTGTCTCCCTGAAGCATTGATTTCATTGACAAGGTCGGCGCTGAGATCTTCAATGGAATGAAGCAAACATCTGCATTCTGGCGCTGCCGCCCGCCACATCACCAAGTCCATCCCTGCACTTCCTCCCCGCTCACCCAAATTCAATGAACCTCATTAGCATGGGAACATTTTTGCATGGGATCTATAGGCTGTTATTAGAGTGAGCCGTCTCCCTGTCTCCGGGGTCGCAGCTCCCCGCAGAGCCGTCTGTCATTGCCTGACATTGTGGGGAATTGTTATTCAGCTCCATCGTATGGTTGCGTGACAATGTAGTCAATCCCCGATGAGTCGGATCTACTGCGGGTCATTTTCCGAGGCGGCAAACGTTCTACTGAAGAACCATCTGTTCGGATGGAGCAACGCTGAGGGAGTCAGGGACCAGCCAAAATGGAGCAGGAGACTTCAGCGCAGACAATTCTGGCGATGGTCTCTGACATCGCTTCCATGGAGCAACACAACAGTCATGTTCAGTGTTTAGTCGAGGCTGGATGAAGGATGTGGAGCGATCAGATGGTGAGGGTCAGATTTCTGAAGGTGGATCTTGGTTCGGTCAGACCAGGATGATGGAGTTCAAGCGTCCCAGACATGGTCTTCGGTCGTGAAGTGGGTGGGGAAGAAAGAGCTGAGCCAGAAGTGAGGAGTGGGAAGTCGGAACTGACGTTACAGCTACGTTCAATGCTCCAGTTGTATCCCATGTCTGTCTTCTACTTTGAGATAAATTCACTCAGTTTGTTGGATGAAGAGGAAACTGTGTATCTCTCACTCAAAACTTCGACTTCCTCTTGACGTTCCGGGAAGCCATCTTGGATTGCATACCAACTTGGACATCCTTCCTACATCTTGAGAAGACTCCGACTAGAACACTGCTCCTCCAAGAGAAGACACGATGTCTTCAGGACGAGTGAGATGTTCCTTTGGTAGTCTCTCATTTAACCTGGGAAGATCTTGGAATTCGTTAAATGGGATCGGCTCTCCAGTGGGGTTAGAAAGAGCGTGACTGATCGGTTCCTGTTCATGGATTCAAAACCAGCTTGTTCTGTTTCTAACAGATACACTGAGAAGATGTTGGTGAAAGTTTAGACCTGAATGCAACAGCATCAGACAGAACTCCATTGAGATTTTCAAGGTTTTATTAAAAGTGTCTGTCAGTCAGACATAGCTGATGAAAGGATGAGGCAGGTGAGGTGGTGACTGGAGCAGGAGACGGAGGGGAAGAGTTCGGGGTAGGTAAGGAGAAGGTGGGAAGTACTGGTGGTGCGGGAGAGGTCAAAAGGTGAGGCGGGTCAGCGGGCAAACACTGCAGTCTGAGGAGGAGAGGTGAGGAGAAGGAAGCTATGACCCTGGCTGAGGTGCATCAGGAGGAACGGAGATCCAGGAGCGAACACAGGAACCGTGTTGGACTGCAACAGCAGAATATTTTAGTTTTCATTTTTCCAATATTTGTAACTTTAGGTTGAAAAAAATAGATCATTTGAATCAAAAATAAAAAGCTTAAAAAGCAAAAAGCTTTTTTGTTGCAATTCTTTAATATTTTAAAATATAAATAAAAAATCTATATTATATGCGATGCAAATCTAATATGATCTGATATTGAATTATTTAAAAAATCAATTTCTGTTTTCTTTCTCTCAAAATTTATTTTTTATTTTTTATTTGTATTTCTTCCCATTTTCCTGTTTCATATTTAATAGAATCAATCTTTGAAATCAGATCAACCATTAATAACCTGTCTTCAAACTTGGTAATGTTTAAGTTTATTAAAAATAAATATTTCACCACAAAGATGGATGAAACTTGACTCATTCACCTCTTCAGCATCCATTCGCTTTCAAAGGCAACTTTTGAATTGCTAGACTTGACTTCATCATTGACCTGAACACTGGAAGTAAGATGGCGGCATGTTCGTAACCAGAAGCTTCACAGTGGCTCTGAACTGGAAACATCCAGGAGCGAGAGGAGGATTCTGTGGAATCTAGTCACTGCACAAGCACAGGGGAAGAGAGGATCCCTGTGGCGGAGAGGCCCACATCAAGTCATGTGTCTTCGTCAGTCATGACTGTGGTCATACGTGACTCAGGACCAGAGTGGAGCATGTGCACACATGTGTGAAGAACTCCTGAAAGTCATCAGTGGAGGGTAAAGTTCTCTGAGATCTGTTGGCGTGAGGACGAAGATGTGACTCTCGATTCCTAGTGAATCACTCTCACTGTTATGGATATTCGAGTCAAAGCACGAGGTCTCCTCAAGGTAGAGAGTCTTCTGGCTCAGCTCTTTCTCCTTGTTACTGAAGATGCTTCAACCATCAGTCCCTCCCTTCAGGATCCCTGAAGAAGACTGAGAACCATGGTCTCAGACAGGAAGGAGCTGCTCCTCCTCCCTGGAGGGACACACGCTGGTAACAAGCTTCTGCCTGCAGTCATCCGCTCGCCACGATTGTGAAGTTTGAGGAGCAGTTTCATCCTGCTTCTGTCTCCTGTTAAGTCACAAGTCTTCTGCACTGTTTCGCCGCGGGCCTCTCGCCCGAGTGTGTCACAGGAAGCACACAGCGTCGGAGGTTGTTTTGGCAGTGAGTCACGGGGGAAATCCTCTCCTCCTCACCTCCACCCACTTTCGAGAGTCGTCTGCCACCCGGGCTCCTCGACGACACCAGAGGCTGGCGCTCTGGCGTCCTACTTCCAGGTCCGGCCCGTCCTTGACTGCTGCCAAGTCAGATCTGTGTGACTGGCCCGGCGGCGACGGATCACGCTCCATTCTTCTGACGGGATTCGCCATGGCACCACGTTTGGAATCCCTGGAAGCATCCGGCGCTTTTTGCAGCGTCTTCTCCCTCTGAAGCTGCTGGAGCTCTGCATGAACCTGCCGGTCCTTACAGGCCGCCCAGGGAGGACCATCTGCTTGTTATAATGAAGAGTCGCCGCAGCAAGTGCTCAGCAACCTGGCTGAGGTCAGAGGTCAGGGAGGAGAGAGCCGGCTCAACAGTTATGAAGATTGTCATGTTTGCCTCCACCCAGCTGGCTCTGGCTTTGGACGGGTTTCTGCGCCTGTGTTGAAAACAACGTGGAAAGTAGTGCACAGATTTGGATGAAATATTCAGGAAATATTTTTCAAATGGGACTAGGAACAAATGATTCAAATTTGGGAGTGATCTGGATCACCATCGGGAGCCAGGAATTTTTATTTTTGCTTTGTCACTGGGACATTGAGCACTTTTCTTGTCTTTAAATCATGATTCTAAAATGATATTAAAATTACTTTTTTCCCTTTAAAGGCTTTTTCATATTTTTGATTTTATTTTGCAGGCAGTTTACTTTCATTCTTTGTTTTCACATTTCATCTTCATACCCTTATTAATGCAATTTTCTGCACACTCATTTTTCTTCCCAATTTTAGTGAAATGTCACCAAAACCTTTCAATTTTCTATAAAATTTACAACTTATAATAATAATAATAATAATAATAATAATAATTATTATTATTATTATTATTATTATTATTAGTAGTAGTAGTAGTATTATTCATAGTACTAGTAGTATCAGTATTATTAACAATAGTTAGAATAATTATTATAAATCTATCATTATTAAGAATAATAATAATAAATTCCATGTTCTTGTAGATTTTTTATTTAACACTTTTATTTAAATCAAATGGCAAATATTTTATTTTTTTTAATGAAAATTGAATGAAAATGAAACATTTCCATTTAGTTAAAATTCAATAAATCACTAAAAAAAAATTTCAAATACAAATTCGCAGAAATCACGACATTAACCTATGAGTCACTACAGGCTAAGATTTTTCATGTTTGAGTCACTTCACTGTCCACCAGGCTGGAGTCCTTTTCCAAGCTCTGCAGAGGTCAGGGGTCAAAATCCCAGAATTCTGGTGCTGTGGCCCAGCAGGGAGTGGCACCACTGAATCATGAAGTGGAAACAACTCCATCACACGCTCCTCATCCAGATCAACTACATGCGTCATGATCTGAGTCGCGGAGGATTCGACTTGGAGCCCCACAGCCAAACTTCCTGCCAGAGACGCTTCTGACTCCGCATCAACAAGCTGGATGTGAATCAGACAAAAAGGTGTATCCCGGTGATAGTTTCAGAACCTGAAGAGCAAATCTCAGCCGAACTAATCTGATCAGAGGAACCTGCTGCGGTAACAAGTGCTGCTGTTTGCTTCACCCTCCAAGGTTGGGAAATCTCATTAGGTAAAACACCAGCTGCGGCGCCAAAACCCGCCGAGTTCACACAGAGGTTAGCGCCGGGAAACTTTGCAAAGTCGATCACGAACAACACCGCAGACTTGATTTGTTTGGAAGTTGGATGAGTTTCTGGAACCGTGGTGTGGAGGTGCCGTCGGTGAAGACGACAGCCGCGGAGTTGTGCGAAGGAAAAACTCCCTGAAGACTCTTCATGGCTCATAAACCTTCAGGAGGATGTGAGATCGTCCCTCTGTTCCCTCCAACTCGCCGCCCTCCATCTCCCGCTTCAATTCAAATGAGCCAGGATTTACTATTTGGGGAGGAGAAGAGAAGAAACCAGTGGTTTATGGCCTCCATTTTCTTGTTTTTGTGTCTGACTCTGAGAGGGACGATTCATCATCACCCCACTGTCTCGAACCAGCCAAAAAGGATTCTGTGAAACACTCGTACCTGTGGTGACGGGGAAGTGAAGTGATCTACTGATGTTGGTTTGGAAGATGATGTCGCTAAGATGCGGCACTAGCTTTGGCTAGCATGCTAAAAATAGCAGCACATTTCCTATAAAACATCACTGAAAAGGGAAAACTGAGATGAGTGTTTGGTTCATGAGCTATCAATGAAAATATTCAGCTGCATAAATGAGCTCCAAACATTGTTTTAATTCAGTCGCTCAGAGAGATTTGCATAAGCGCGACACACCGCTAACATCCAATTTAACACTGGATTTTATTTTTTTTAGACAGTAGGTGGCTCTGGATTGTAATTTGCACCAGTCAAAAATGCATCATAAAGAAGAAAAGACTGAACATTTGTATTTGTTGCATGAAGAGGTGACACCACGAAGGTCATCTGTGTTCATTGCTGCCGATGTGGAGCGGAAAAACTGAGAAACAAGGAGGCAAAGTGGAGGAGGGTTGACCAGTATTGCACTGGTGACAGTAAAAATACTCACATGAGAAGTGAATAAATATCACTGATCTGTCGTCGCTCTCACCCGGTTGGCCTCTTCAGGTGCCCGCGCTGTGCAAGGGAACAGTTTCGCAAACAGCCGTATAGTGTTTCTTCATGGATATTTTCCTTTTACTAACACCAAAAACCACTATACACATATTCAGTTCTGTCGCACATGTAGCGTTTTCCTGTTGTAGCGCTTAATCACGTGTGTTCACGCGAGATTTCTGGCTTGTCGCACTACATCTGAAGCATAAAGTTTACTCCGTAGTCATGTTGGTCAGTGTGAAATAACATTTGAGTGTTTTAATAGGTCACAAATAACGTTGAAAAAAACCTGTGACTTATGATCAGAGCCTGACTTATGACCCTGACTCTACTGTGGCTTTTGTTATTTTATTTGAACAATGTCACATGAAGCTTCTTTTCTGTCAAACAAGTGAAGGATCTTCGAAGTGAAGGGGAGCAAGATAAAACTCTCTTCCTGACTCCAGATGTCCTCGCTTGGCTCCGGCCCTCTAAAGTTTGGACTCCCGTGCTAAAGATGAACACGCACTTTTCCTCAAACTCCAGATGGTAGCAGGAAGGAGCTGACCTCACGAAGGCAGGAGCTGATCATGAAACTGACCAACTGCACGGTCAGAACGATGCTGAATGGCTTCTGATGGAGCGGGCAGATGAGGTCACCTGTCGGACTCACTCCCTGTGAGAGGCTCCAAAGCGACGTGAGGGTCCGAACACAGCAACTTTCTGCAGCTATTTAGGTCTGAAAACAAAAACTGCAGACTGTAATGCTGACAAACAAAGATCAGTCAGTTCCAGTAGATCCATCCAATAACATCTGGCCTTTCACTTCAGGACTTCGCCATCTGTCTGATTCTGACCTCACTGTCTTCATCTCTGACTCTCCTGACTCTGACTCCCAGTCTCTCAACGGCCAACAGCCCGTTCTGACGTCAGAGTCGTCCCCACCCTGCCTGCACTCTCTTCTTCGCCTCCATATGTCACCTCCACCTCTTCCACTCACTACTTTGAAATGTTACTTGAATAAAAGTGAAAAACAAACCACACTCGGGAAGAAGTACTTCAGCAACAGTTATTCACCACCTGACTGCAATCACTCTGCGAGGACCTTCCAACACTCACCACAAATTTCAATAAAGCGTTTCTGCAGCTAAACTTGTGAAATGCACCCAGGAATCCATCTTTGTGGGTGAAAATGGGGCTAAATATTGACTGTGTTTATGTTCTCACCCTGGGATGCAACCTGAGCTTTGACTGCCATGACTGCATCCAAAGTATTGGTTCAGTTTAACTACAGTGGTTTTCTTGCGTCAAACACATCAGTTTAGAGAGTGATATATTGCTGTGACAACATGACTCATCGCTCCTCACAGACAGGCAGACCGTCTGCTGACTATATACGGCTGACTTCCCTCTCGTGTAGATCAAGTACTCATTTTACAATCCAAATACCTAAAGGTAAGTATGAAGTAGTTAAGCTGCGTTAACAGATAAACGTCTTGGGAAGAGTTCCAGTGGGATGCAGACGAAGCAGGAGGGTAAATCTGCAGACGCTGCACTTCGCTGGCCTTAAAAGAAGTTTATAGTGAAAACTTCGCCGTAAACTTTCACTCAGTGTTATTAAGATGCAGTGGTGCTCTTAAGTGCGCCGCTGCTTTCATTTGTTTGTGTTACGGTGGTTTCTGCCGAACAAATATGAAGATGGAGTTTGAATATTCACAACTTTGATTCACGTTACATTAGTGATGACAAAGTCAATAGAGACATTGTTGAGAAGCAAGTGGGAGCCAGAAAAAACTGCTGTTGCTTTAGTGTTGGAGAAGAATCTGCTTGCCGTTCGAAATAACAGTGGACTATGAGTGAAGTGGTTATCATGAGAAGCTTTCCTGGAGAGATTTCACCCAAAATGCCTCTACACCCCGACTTTAGTCTGCTGTGCTCTGATACATGAGCAGCAGAAGAATCCGACTCTCATTGATGGATCAATGAGATCAAACCAACTGGGCCGACACTTGTGCTTTCACCAACCATAGAGGTGTTTCGGTAAAATTCCCAATTTTCCTGACTGGAAAGGGATGAGGTGAATTCACAACAGTGGTCCTCAGCGACAGTATCCAAAGGGCTTATCCTCAAGCAGCTGACTGAGGCCGATGCACAGAGGTACAGGGACAGGAATCAGGGCTGAGGTCCGGGGGCCATGAAACTGGAAAACCACATATTCTGGTTGTAAATGTCTCTCTTTCTTATCCGTCTGGTGAAGAGTCACATATCATTCCTCACTGCTTTTACTCAGAAGACCAACCAGCCACTCCTTCTCCCTCCTCCCACTTTCTCAGGTACTTTCAGGGAGAACCCGCCAGGGTGGGTGACGCCGCTCATTTCTGATTTTCAAACATGTTGGAGAACAAAAGTACAGCGTCAGATATCAGCGCCCATCTCCAGGGGGCCATTGTCCTTAATTAGAAGAGCGCTTATCTCCTCCGTTCTGCCCTTCATCATTAGCGAGTGCTCGGCACTCGGAGCTGCGGGTCACTCCCAGTTCAGCTGAAGATGGAGGCAAGTCGTTGAACTGCAGGTCTGCTGGAGGGAGGAGGACGTCCTCAGATTGTGAAGCACATTACTGTATCGCTGGTAGAGATTTTCTCTGCTGCTCAGATTGGTCTGAGCTCCTCTGTCTTCCGTGGCCCCGAGGGGCTCATTCCATGCCACTGTCTTTCTCTGGTGGAGCACCTGAGGGCTTCAGCCCATCGGCAAATAAGGGCCTTAGTCCGAGTGGTCACAAGGCATCACACTGGTCCAGGTCCATGATAAACCGTAGAGCGAGTGGTGTGTAGGTTGCGTGAAGATCCTGGTGCTGAAGGCGTCTGATTCTTTGTTCTCCTCAGGTGCTTCCTGGTCAGATGGATATGTGGGACCAGTGTTCGGAGGGTGATCCAGGAGCCGCTGGTGTCTCCCTAAGAGCCGTTTGGGAGTCAGGACCTTGTAAGGGTTCATTACTGTGGTCACAGTTTACAGCTAGTGACGGGTCAGAACCTGACAAGGCTGTATGTGTTTCATGCTGCTGTAGTGAGGACCTCCAGGCTGGTGTCTCAAACCAGAGTCCACCCGGTACTTCTTTGCTATTCCTGCAGCTGGTAACCCTCTCGCCACGTCACTATTCATTCAAGTGCTCAGCCAACCTCATGACTTTAACTTCTTTGTTTTCAGCACTTAGACACGCCGATGTCTTTGACATTCTTCTGACCAGCTATGTGTTTACTTGGCTCCAGACACTTAACAGGACCCAACACTGAAACACAAAACCAGGATCAACAAATTCACCACAAAGTTGTTTTAAAATGCCTGTTTTTCTGAACATTACACACAACGTTACTTCACGTTACACACGCGTTACACACACGTCATTCAGTTTTTACCACTGGACGCTGAGAACCCGCTTCACATCAGAGTACAGCGGATTGTTCCGGTTGAAGTCAAAAACAATATGGACCTGTCGATAACAACAAAACACTGGCTCCAGACTTTCAAGCACATTTGTTGTGGGGCATCAATGGCATGAGGCAAGCGTCGGTACAGGCACCTAGCAGCCAGGTCAGACACTCCATTCTGCCCTCTGTGGCCGCCAACGTTCCCTTTGAAAGCCCATAGAGCAGTGGACACTTTCAGTGGTTCCGAATTTGACCAAAAGCCATGAATGGTACGATAGATAATAGAAATCTGCCTTGCTGCTAAAGTAGTGGCTACATGCTTAGGACCGCCCCTGTTTGGTGCAGTTTGACTGACTGACCGCTAGCTCCCTTCACACCCGCACATGAAACACGAACAACTGGGCGAGAGCTGGGCTCCACGTGACACGTCACAGAATCTGTTCGTGTACTCACTGCAGAGCATGACGACGTGGAAAGATCTGCCATATCGGAAAAGCAGCACGACAAAATGTCACAGTTCAAAATGAACAGTTTGTGATCCGTGCGCTCAAAACGCTGTTATTGGCGGAGTCAACCCACGGCTGAGAGTGACATTTGCCAAGACGTAGGGTTAACGTGACAGCACCCAAACAGGAAAGCAGAGCCGAGGAAGGTGGCGTGAGGCCAGTGCAGAGTGGAGCTTTCACCTCGGTGAACTGGGAATCGATGCGCTGGGAGCTTTTCAAAAGTGTTTAATCTGCAGAGACGCAGGGTTTACGTGATTATGCTGGGAATACGACGTCCTGCTGGGACCTTCCAGAAGCAGCTGACTCACTGATCTTTGTTAAATTTAGATGTTAGAAGTTTTGCACCGTAGACGTTATTCTCAGGGAGTTTGCTTGCTGAAACAGATGACAGTTATACAGACAGATACCGGCTCACAACTGAGGATTGGTCGGACTTTTCGGTGACTGCAAATATAGAGGCCCGGAGAACGCTCTTCTTCCGGCTGGTTAGAGAACGTGAATGCAGAAAGGCTCCTGTCTACTCAGAAGGGAGGGGAACATGTTCTGCAGGAAGCTGTCTGGCAGCTCTTCATTAGAAAAACGCAGGAGTCGATCAAACAGAAGCTCTGAGGAGGCGCCGCCTCTCTGGCTGGCAGGTCGCTGTTGTAGCTGTGAGCCCAACTAAGTCGGCTGTCTGCTTCCTGTCACACAACACTGTTCGTCATCGGCGAATCACACGAGGATCCTGCTCACTGACACCAAGGAAGCTCAGCGGCAGCCAATTAGTCGGCAGGTTGGAGGCAGAACTGCCAACAAACGTGTACTGTTGAAGATGTGTTGAGAAAAGCTGCTCACAATGAGATTGAAGATGGCGACGGTCATAGTTGTGAGTTCATTCAAACGAAAATGTTGGGAAAATACGTTCTTATTGTTATGATGATGACATGAAAATCTGAAAAAAAAATTACAAAAACTAGTGCATCACTTTGTCAACATACAACAAGTTCATATGAAAGTGATATCGAATGAATGGATCTTTAGGGAAAGGATATTACTTGCCCAAATTTTGAATATTAATTATGCAAATATGTTTCTTTAACATGAAGCATTGGAATTAACCCAAAATAAAATAATTGTTCAATAAAAAAAGGAATACATTAAATATATAAAAGACTAAAATAGATTAAATTAAATTTGCAATTTTTAAAGAAGCTATTTATAATATATGGTTTTAACAATACCAAAAACAATTATGTTTCTCTTTCAAAACAGATTATTTAATAAATTAAACATGGGAATTATGTTTTTAAAATATTATTCATTTATTTATGTTTAAGTTAAAAAGTGAACAGATTTTTTAAAAATTAAATAAATATGTGAATATGTAATACTGACCACTGAAAATAATCAATATTAATTGTTATTATTTTATTTAGAAAAGACTAGGTTTGATTGGAAACAAAACAACGACAAAAAAGTGAAGTTCACCTCACCAAATATCTGCTACAAACATTGCTTACGTAGCGCTAGCAACTTGAGCTAGCTTGGGACTCACTTGTGCTCATGTGATTTTGAAGCTTGACTGTAATCTGGAGACGTGACCAGGACTATTGGACTCGACACCTGAGCATCCCGCTAACATGCTGGACCAGGCCGGAGTTTAGCATTGAAGTCATGAACCCTTGGATTATTTGTGGACTCTAAATAAACAGAGACGTATACAAACCAAAGAGACAGATGGACTTCCTTCCTTATGAGGTCCTGATATTCAAGTTAAATATGTTTTCATATCTTCTCCAGGAGCCTGCTGGTTTAGCATTCTAGTGCGCTGCGGCTGCCATTGCTAAAGTCTGAATAGAAAGCAGAGTAAACGTATGCAAACCAGAGGCCTGTTTACCGGGGAAATATGTATTCAGTGAGTTGAGGGAGGACGGCTCAGCAAATGACTTCGGGGGCTCTGCTGCCAGAGTGGGAGCGGCGTGTACGACCAGAGAATCACAGTGCTGCTGTTGTTCCCGTCTTCAGAGACGCCCAGCTCGCAGATTGATGTGTTTGTAAAATGAACTGTTGAAACTTTTGCGTTATCAGTGGAGAGATTCCAACTGTCACAGTTCACAAAGCCGCGTTTTTCGTCACTCCATTATCACAGACACAAGAAGGCTCAATAAACCCTACAGTGTTTGGTGAATATTTCTGAGTCCAACAGACCCAAAGGGAGTTGGATCTGTTGGACTCAACCACACGTGAGAAACAGATCTGAACCACAGTTCACAGACAGAAAGTGAGTCTTTGATGCTCACACAGCAGGACAACTGTTGTCATGACTCGTGCTATATAATCACACACCTGAGTCCCAGTGACACGAGTCCAGGTCCGGTGGGGAGATAAACGACGCCGGATGAGCGTTGCTGACAGACCCTTATGCTAAAAGTCCTTGTTGTTTAATGCTGCGTCTCGGACAGTTATCGATACCCGCGCCTGGAGTCGAGCAGGTTCAGTGCACAACGTATTTACCGCATGGTCGGGTCGGGCAGTGGCCTTCAGAAGTCAGCACTAGTGGCTCACGGTTCTGAATCCGTTTCTTCTCCTCAAGCTTCAGCAGCAGAACACAGTTTCTTCGAATGAAAACAGACGTCTCTTTGTCTTTTCTGATCCGTGTAAGTCAGAATGAGTGGGAGAACCTCACTTTCAAGATGATTTTATTACACCAGTTTTTTTTACCAAAAATACATTTCAGTACAAAAGTGTTTAAAACAGTAAGACTTGTGAGCTTCTGATGTGCAAATGTTGACTCCTCCACTAGCTTTTCAGACGAGTCTCTTGATGATTCGGTGTAAACAGGAACATGTGATCCTGACAAAGAATGAGCTACTGAGTCGAAGCATTTCGTGTGACAGAGCAAGTCCTGCTGCAGAGCAGGTTTAACTGAAACTGAATAAAAGAAAGGATTGTGAATGAGACTCATTGAGTCTTCCTGGAATAATTATCTTGATAGGAATCACGAAGGGAGTCACTGTGACAAGAAGACGAGTCAGTGTCAACAGGAAGTGACCTGTACAATTTGCCTTAACAAAGAGTGAGTCACTGAATCTTTGTGTGGCGCTTATTAAGGTGAGTTGTAACTCGCTGTGACTGAAGTGCAGAGCGAATCCTCTTTCACTAGGTGAGTCTCAGTGTCACGTAGAAACAGAATTCCTGCCACTCATTGACTGGATAGAAGGGAGGATATATCTGGGTCATGAAACTGAAAACCAAATTTAGCGAATAAGTGATATATGAATCATGGAAGTGAATGTGGCACGGACATGAGTCGCTCAAACTATACACCGGGTTCAACTCATCCTTCAGAAACAACACAACAACACAGATTATTCTCAGGCGCTCGCAGTTGGGACGTCTAAATGTTTTTCAGTGAACCATCGAAAGCAACAGAAGACTCACTCCGCATCATCTCATCCGACGGAAACCTGAAAGTCTGCTGCAGTGTAGAGGTCAGAGCAGAATGCAGAGCACAAGACCAGCAAGTCCTCGCGCGAGTAACAGACAGCAGCAGTGATCTCAGCTGATTGGTTCAAAAATGGCCATTGGCCCTGCCAACAACGATCTGGCTGGTACGGAATGTGGAGAAGAAAGCTGACAATGATGTCAGCGGCCAGAAATAGCAGCTCCGACGCGTGATTCCATCTGACAAATTTAAACTCCTCTTCCTGCAGACTGGTCTTTTTGGGCGAGGCAGGAAACAAAACAAGGTCGGATTTGAAATGGGACTCGAGTTTCTGTCCGTCCTTCTACAGCTTCCCGTCACTGCTCTGATGTGCTGTGAACTCAGGAGGAGCTCATCTCCAACCTGGACCATGGTCTCAGACCCCCTTGTTACAGTGAGAAATGAAGGTTCAGTCATTAAAAAAGGGGTTTTATTTCACAAGAATTAAAAAGAAAACACTGAATCACAAAGATAAATGTTACTCATAACTACTCTATGTGGAAAAGACGTCAGACGAAAACGGAAAATTATGCAGAGAAAAACAAACTTCATACATATTACAATACATATTTGGATATCAATATTGTACTGTTTGTTGAACACCATAATATAGAGTGCATAGAAATGACAGGCGTAATAACATAAATATGTGAAAGCAACACAGAATTATTTTCAATATTTAAAATAATTATGGAATATTTAAAAATGTTATTGGAAAAATACATTGTTTAGTAGAATCTTTCAAACAAAAACGAAATTAAATAAGACTAGATTTAATATTCAGTTGCTAAAAATTAGGTGAAATAAAATTTTTAAACAAATGACAAATTGAAATATGAGCAAAAATATATTTTAATACTTTATAACTTTTAATTATAAAATTTTTCAAATAACTGCTTTCACATCTTTAGTCTGTTGGAAAACAAATGTATGTTTGAGAAAATTACTGTAAATACACTAGAAATATAAAAAAATGTGAAATGTTGAAATATTAGCAAAAAAATAATTATTAATTTTAATTCATACATCTTTACTGAATCAGTAGGAAAAGAAAAAGTGTGATTGGAAAAAATACTATAAAAATAAATAGCTACATTTGTTCTAAATGTTGGGCAGATATTAGTGAATACCAAAATGGTTGTCATACCTAAATATTCTAAAAAGTAAAACAACACATTGAGGATAATAACACAGTAATGAACAGAATGGATGAAGTATTTAGTCATTGTATTTTCCATTCATAAGCGCCACAGAAAAGCATCAGAGTCAACAACAACGGGGCGTATATTGAGGCGACATGTAATCCCCAGCAAAAAACAAACCTTTGGTTAACAGCCTGGTTCCACATTACACTGTAGCGAACACCAGCGTCCCCCATATTTAGCCTCTAGTATCTGTGACACGAGATGTTTGTCTGTGAAATCATTTAACCGCTTTAGCAATAAGTCAATTTAAATGGTAATACTGAAGGTAAACAGCTGAATCCGGAACAGAGGGCGACCGTTGTTTGTGTCTTTCACCTGCTGGAGGTTGTCGCCGCGCACATGCCGCGGAGAAATTACATGTCAGCCTCTGTGTCAGGATGATTAATTCGCCTCTGCATCATGGCATAGTAATCCTCCGGAAGACGGTGCGATCAATCTGGCGCCGGCCCGGCACAGAGAGAGCCCAACACTGAAGCATGATGGCGGCTGTTTATAATACGGGCTCGGAGAACAGCTTCATTCAGGAGGAGTCAGGTAAATACTGCTGTGGACCAGGTGGGACTGAAGGACCTCGGGCACATCAGCCACAGGTCCACGACCTCAGTTACCCAGACCTCCGTCCATTTTCTGTCACGTACCGAAGGTTTGGGAGGCTGCAGTCGAATTTAAGAGCTCCAGACTGCAGTACCTCTAGGGGCTGGGTCTGCCCTGGGGCCTCCCCCCAGCACCCAGAAGACAGCAAGATCCTCAGGAGCAGTATTTTATGAGGCTCTTCTGCATCACTAATCTTCTCACACTATCTCTACAACAGATTCTCACTGAAGAAAACTCATTTTGGCCTCCAGTTTCCTCCCACAGTCCAAAGACATGCTTGTTTACATGTTTACATGCCTGTTATTAGAGGACGCAACGGTGAAGCGTTGCACCACATCGAGGCCCATAGTGTACTGCAGCAGCTGAGTTATATGAGGCACAGTGAGTTACGCTTTTGCATTCTTGACTTCTGCTTCTTAAAAGTTTTATTTTTTTCTCCAGGACTTTGAGGAGTCAATGTCCAACTGAAAGCCGTTTTTGCGTGTTTCTCTGAGTCCTGTGTGGCTGAGTCTGAAGCGAACCAAACCAGAAATGTTGGGATGAACTGCAGACCACCTCACTGAAATGGCTTGGACGAAGCCCTGAGAAACTCACCCGGAGAAAACTGTCCGACATCAGAAGGCCATCAATGTAGCTCCATCTACAAACAATAAACTGTCATGTTCCGCATTTTCTCTCGTGCTTTTGTTTTGTTTTTGCCTGTTAGTTTCCGTTTACTTCTTTGTCTCCAGCTTCCCGACCAACACGACTGGGATTCATTTGCAAATCAACCTCACATGGATTTAAACACCTCTGTCCCAGCTCGTGTCGCCAGATGGTTGCTTCACATCCTCACAGTAAAACTCCGTTGAGCCTTGCTTCTCTCGTTCTCTCAGTCGCCTCCTTAGTTACTCTTGTTCCTCCACCTTTCTTGCTGCTGCTGTGCGTGTAAGTGTTTTGATAAGACTCACTTTTTCTGTTTCCACGTGTTATGGTTATTCCTCGTGTGTGTGTGAGTTAGATCCACCCGCGAGCATTTTTTGTTCCTTGGGCCTCGTGAGCAACCTCCGAGTGTGTCTTCTGTTGTCCCTCTTAGTCAGGCTTCTTATTAATCGCCTGTTTCCTGTTTCCTGGTTTCTCCCTGCCCCTGTTCGTGTTTCCTCGCTCTTGTTTTACTGTTCCTGTTCGTCTTCGTATTATTTATATTCATAAGTTGTAAAATTATCCTGGCACTCCTGAGTGTTCTGTAAACCTGCACCAATCCAGCTACTGGGTTCCACATCCTTGACAAGCCGTGACATAAACATCTCTGTTCCCGATATTCTGTATGAACCTCAACTTACCATTGAGTCAAATGAAGTGCAAACCCATCTCGGGTGAACGATCACTGCTACAAAGCCAGTGTGAGTCACCTGACGCCCACACACACACACACGCCGCTTAGCTTTATCGCCGATAAATTACATATTGATCGCAGCAGGGCCGGGCGTCCGGGGAATGGGCCGAGCAGCAGAATTGACTATTGAGTTTTCAACAAGAATTAGCGATGGAATTCCTGCTGTCCTTCCTCATGTTTGCTGCCTGGCTGATGGCGCGACTGGCGTTCCAGCACGCTGGACAATAATGAACAGTAATGGCGCCGCGGTGTGATTTAATTTCCTCCAACTGCCCAGTAAGCTCTTCTCAAGGCCACGCCCCCTTCGGTTAGCGCTGCCCGAACACCACAGACGCTCACATTCATCATCGCCACCAATCCTCCCTTTTTTCCTCCACGTCCACTGAGATCCCTAAAATATTGCAGTGTTGAATTAATTTGCCACTTTATGGGATGTTAAAACATTGTTGCCGTCACAATCCATAATTGGAATCTTAATGAAAGGCGTTTGAAAAATGTGTTTGAGTCTCTCTCGTCTGTGTTTTCCTCCACAAATAATTACTTTAATTTGAGTCTCTTAATGGACAAAGCTATTAAGTTCTTGTGTCTGCGATCAAATGAGGTCTGTGTTTCCCTTCATACTTCCAGACTGACACACAACTGAGGCTTCACGCTCCCAATATCATCAACAACATCGACTTCCTTTGCAAAAGTAGCCTCTTGAACAAGGCTCATCTCTCGAGAGTCCAACATCACTATTTCACTTTGTACTGAGACTAGAATAAGAGAAGAACAGAAGAACTGTGTCTCATGAGGGAGAAGAAGCTGACTGTCAAAGACAAGGAGCCTGACATCTGATGGAGAAACCCCAGCCATCTCCATGATGCCTTGGGTTTCTCCATCAAATGTCAGGCTTAAGAAGATCCTGTCATGTCTTAAGAGGATCCTGATGTCTGGAGAAGATCCTGACGTCTGCATGAGGAGAACTGGAAGCACTCGGACTGGTCCCAGGAGCCCGGACCTGTTGCACCAGTCCGGCGTCCCTCACATAAAACTTCAGAGCCTTGATGGTGTGCTTTGTTTTTGCTAGCTCTGAACAGAGTTAGTGACAAACCCTTCGAATCCTTCCTGGATCCAGACGTAGCATTTTATCATCTGCTCCTCAACCAACAATTCCGCCGTCCTCTGGATGTGCTGTGTCCGTGCGACTCCCGTTTTATTTGGTTAGTCCGACCCATGTGTCATAATTTTGCTCACAATACCGTCACTTTTCTGGCTCCGCCTTCATGCCTCCGTGTTTTATGAAGGGAATTTCCCAGATCGATTTTTTATCACCTGACTTCCTGCCCAGGGGTGAGATTCGACCCACAACATCACAACATCAGCCCACTCTTACAGCATCCTTCATCAGTGGCTGATCAGAATCATCACTGACAGAGTGGAATCCCAGAGATGAAGAGCTTGATGACCTCATATGAAGAACATGTCATCTAAAGATGAACCACATGTTTGAGTCCCAAAGTAGAAGAGCCTGGCATCTGAAGGAGAAGATCCTGACATCTGCAGGAAGAGAACCAGAATCCCAAAGATGAAGAGCTCGATGACCAAATATCAAGAACCCATCATCTTAAGATGAAGTACCACATGCTTGACTCCCAAAGACCAGTTTGACATCTGAAGGAGGAGAACATGGCATCTGTATGAAGAGATTTTCAGTCTCAAAGATGAAGAACCTGGCGAGGATGAAGAGCTTGATGAACAAATGTGAAGAACTGTATCTGAAGAAGAACCACGTGTTTGAAGGAAAATAGCCTGACATCTGATGGAGAAGACGTTGTGTTCTAACTTTTAAATATTCTCCACATCTTGCCATCACCCCATCAGTTTCCCCTGAGGACCCCCTGAAAACCCCTTATCAGAGGGAAAAGAACCTGTCGTATATTTGGTCAAAGGTTGAGTTGTTTGTCCCTTCATCTCCTCAGTTCCTCTAATATGCTCCGTCTTGTTGCTCCATGGTAAATGAAGTAACATCCATGTGAAGTATTCTCAACTTCCTACTGAGTAGTCTGTGTGTACAGCCATGCTTTCCAGTGTTTCCCAGCATGAAACCATACCACATTCACTCTCTAAGACACACTGGGTGAGGGACAACCTTTGAGGCCAAACCTTCAACTTGAACCTTGGACTTCTTGGTTGTGTTCTCCACCTTCCAGAGTGCTAAAAAAACAGCGTTTTAGGGGTCACATACCTTGGGCTTCTTTTGAATGACAGAGCGGCTCGACAGAGGCGACTGACAAAACAGTTTCTCGCCTCACAAGGCGTCTTATACGTGTCAGCTTCTGTTCCAAATTCAAACCGGCCTGTGACGCGACGTGTAATGTGCGTCATTTCGTCCTTCACGTGGGCTCGCGGTGGACCAGCAAGCTGTGAGCGTGATGGCTACACACCTCAGTGAAGAGTATCTGCGGCATCACGCTGCTCGGCCCATTCACACAGATAATGTGATGAAGAGCCCCATGCTGAGTGTGTGTGTGTGTGTGTGTGTGTGTGTGAGTGTGCGTGAGCAGGAGAACTGGTCAGCAGCCAAAAACACAAATCTTGCTGTGTGAAGAGTCCCCCTACAGGGCAAACACAGTAGTGCACTTGTCTGGCCTCTCATCACACCTGCTCACTGACACACAAACCTGAGCCGCCCATTGACTGCCACCTCACCAGAGTGATCCTGGCCTCACAGGCTCTTCATGTATCAGGTGGTCCAGCCTTACCGAAGGGATCTCTGTTGGCCCTGGAGCTCCAACAGCTAGCTTCACACACAATGACTGGTTCAGGGCTTCAAGGAAGCACCCAGACCGGTCCCGGGGGCCCGGACCTGTTGCACCAGTCCGGCATCCCTCACATGGAACTTTAGAGCCTTGATGGTGTGGCTTGTTTTTGCTAGCTCTGAACAGAGCATGTGTGCAGCAACACTTACAAGTCAGTGACAAACCCTTCGAATCCTTCCTGGATCCAGATTGAACATTTTATCATCTGCTCCTCGACCAACAATTCCGCCGTCCTCTGGATGTGCCCTGTCCGTGCGAGTATCTCTCGTTTATTTGGACGGTCCGACCCATGTCTCATAATTCTGCTCACAACACCGTCACTTTTCTGCCCCCGCCTTCACGCCTCCATGTTTTTTTCTGTTGGGAATTCACCAGATCCACTTCGTTTTTTATCACCTGACTTCCTGTCTGAATGAGCAGCTGGATTGACACGGATGGCGGTCATCACTGAGCATCAGTGTCCACCTGAGATGCCTGTAAGAAACCGTCTGATGGACTGAAACTAAAGCCATGAGGCCACAGCGCATCCGTCTGGAGGAACCCAGGGGTGAGAGTCGACCCACAGCATCACAACATCAGTTCACTTTTCGTGACCCTATAACATCCTTCACCAGTGACTGATCGGAATCATCACTGACAGAGTGAAGCAAGGACCAAGCCCTGACCCTTGACCCCACCTGACCTTGACTCTTTAGGCCTGTAAAACCACGGAGGAGCTTTCATCTAAGTGAATTGCTGCTGCCAAAACCCCTCCAGTTCTCACAGCGCTGTTGGGAAGGAAAGCGCTGATCGCAGTCTCTCTGTGATCTCAGCGAGGTATTTGCAGACCAAAGACTTTCTAGGTTAAACGTTTATTGATTTATTCAATTACGACGGGGGACTAGTGCATGATCAGCAAATCGTTTGCATTTTCCCCTGATTTTTCTCAGCGCTTCTTCTTCAGCTCCAGCCTCAGAGTCAGATTCTCTGTGACGGGCTCAGACACAAAAACCTCCTCCCCGGAATCCTTCTCTTTCAATTGTACAGTTTCTCCATCAGTCGTGACGACTGACACTGGGACCTTCCCCATCACTGCTCTTAATGGGCAAAATGTCCCAAACGTTCACGCTGCACTTCATCATCTTTAGCACCGAATTAACTCCCACACAGTTGACGCTGCCTATTAAGAGGAAGCCGGGGAGGCGGCGGTTTTTATTCTCTTCATTTCAGTCTTTATGTACAAACAAAGTGCATAAAACGGCAGTCAAGTGCTTTGTCAGCAGTAAAGACGGTGTGGGATCAAATCTTGGATGGAGATTTGAAACTTCTGTCGATGGTCGGGGAGGATGAGTTCCGGTGAGATGGACTCACCTCTGGTCAGGTGAGGACCAGGTAATGATGAGTGAAGGAGGGAACAAAGGTGTGACCCGGTCAGATCCAGTATGGGAGGGTCGACCCAAGAGGAAGGCTGCAGATGTTCTCCACACCACTGAGATGGGTTCTTCACTGGAAGGTCTTTTTCTTGGGGAAGCACCCCCAAAAGAAAGTTGTGAGGAGGAAGACATCCAGAAAGCAGGTAGCAGGTATGGCTACATCCTCTGGAGGTGGGATGCAGAAAGGTCTAGAAGCTCCTAGATTGGGGGGGCGATGAAGATCCATCCAAGATGGGGTCGACCAAAGAGGAAGGCTTCAGATGTTCTCCACACCACTGAGATGGGTTCTTCACTGGAAGGTCTTCTTCTTGGGGAAGGTAGCACAAAAGGAAGTTCTGAGGAGGAAGACATCCAGAAAGCAGGCGATGAAGATCCATCCAAGATGTGAAAACAAAAAAGATGGCATATCTTTTGGGGGTGTTGTTGAGAGTCGGAAGGAGATCCCCATTAAATGGTTTGGAACAACACCGAACAGATCATTGTGCTGCATGAGCATCGCTTCAGTGGTGCTCCTGATGTTCCTACAAATCAGCCTGTTCATACCACAAGATATTAGCAGATATTACAATGGCATATGCTGAGAGGGAAAATCCATCAAGAAGAAGAAGTGAAAATAAGAGAAGCAGAGTGAATTGCTCCTCTGAAGGATTCACTTCACTCCGCAAACTTCAGACACCCTGCAGATGGACCCGCAACTACACGGTGCGTTTGTTGTTAGCGCACTGTACCAGACGGAGAAACTTTGGGTCACTCCAAAGCTGGTGACCACAGGTGAGAGGAGAAACCCACTGGTCAGTGGACAGCTTTGTCTTCTGGCTCAGCTCTTTCTTCAGTCCTCCTCACACGCTCCATCCTCCCCTCCCCACCCCTCCAACTGGACAGGACACTCCACTCTATTCTAGTCACAAACACCATGAAGCGCTAAAGTTTATAGAATTTGAAAAAATAAACTTGCTCTGAACCCGGAGTACAGCCAGAAGCAATATTGTCAAATTGAAGCTTCACAGCTTTGTAGTGGGATCCCAGCAGTGGGTTTTCAGCCCAACAACAATAGCACATCTTTGTTATGATCTCATCCATCCTCCCCTGCGATATTGTCTGACTTCCATTCCCCCTTTATGTCCCCCCCCAAGAAGAACATCCGGCGACATAAAAGAGGGCAACACAGCATTTTATAACAGAGCAGATGTCACCGTCATTCTGGGATGTGTCCTCGTTTGGCAAAAGCTGCTCTGCAGCGGCATCACTCCGGTCCATCAGTGGCTGCCTGGAAACAAATGAGGAGAGGATTTGGACTCTCCTCACCGCAGACAGCCTCACATTAACGTCACGGTTTTAAGGCCTGGAGCAGAATATTAGTTTCGTGGCTGCTGAATCATCCTGTGGGTTAGTTCACCAGCAAAACACGAGTCCGGGCCTGCAAGTGGAGCTCCTGTTCCCAAGGTCAGACGTTTGATCATCCAACAGCGCCCGAGTCGCTGAGTCATGACAGCAACTGAGGATAAGGATTTTTAGGAACTTAGACGCAGACTTGCTCCCTCAGTGTAGGGCTATGGAGTGTAATGCCCCCTACTGGCCCAGTCAAGCAATCGTTTTATTGGTGCAGAAACTTTCAGATGTTTACATTTGTTTCCATCCAAGTGAGTCGCTACGGTTGAAAACAGATAGTGAGTCAAACACGGACTCACTGAGGCCTACTAATCTGAAGATCAAAGACTCACAGAATCCCACACATCTGACTGACTGAGTCCAATTGAATTGATAAGGGTTTGGCACAATTTCTGTCTGGGTTATGACAGTAACCGGGACTCATTCAGGGGTGTTGGATTCAGAGACTGGAAAGTAGAGTCACACGTGTGAGTCGGCCATCCAACGTGACTATCAGGAACTCTCCCAGAGATGTGAGACTCATTGACTTCATTAGTCAGATCAGATCATTTGTATTTGTTGGATTCATCGCAGTTTCTTCCTGTCTTGCAAACTGAATCTCAGGAACTCACTTAGGTGTGTGTGACTCAGTTGCACACATCTGAGTGAGTACACAGACAGTTCACAGAGTCTTGAAGAACTGCTGAATTGCTGAATTTCTGAGTTTCAAGTCAATAGAGAGAAGGTTGTTAAAAACGTTTTTATTATATTAAGAATATACACACTTCCCGTCTGGCATCTGGAATAACAGGGACTCACTCAGATGTGTTGGATTCAGTGACTCTAAAATACAGTTACACCCTGAGTCTGCCATCAAACCTGTCATGGACGGACTTGAATAGATATGTTGGACATCCAGTAAGTAAGACTCTCCGCTGTCTCCCCTCCTTAGTCACAGGACCTCAGTTAGACCTGTAGGATTCAGTTGCTCAATGAGTCAAGCTCATCCTGTAAAGGACTTGGCGAGTTATTGTTATTGCTTTGCCTCTTGTTTAACTTTGTGTCAGACAGTAAGTGCAGGTCTGGAACATTGTTTTCAAAGTAAAACACCTAGCAAAGCAGAAATAGATGAAGTTATTCCGAACTGAACAAAGTTTCCCAATGTATCCACAACTTTTGCGCGCCAACACCCTCGTGTGGTTTGTGGTTTGCTGTTCTGATTTCCTTGTTTTACTGCCTCAACATTCCTAAAATTGTGAAACACATTCCGTCAAAGACATTTTTTTTTTTTTTTTACAGTTTGGTTCTTCATTTTTCTTCGTCACGAGTCAGAGAGAAGCTCCCGCGCCTCTCCTGGGACTCACGCTGTAAACCATGATACAAGGATGCAGACAGCTGTTTGTACGATGTAATATTTTCCAGCAGACGAGTCACATCCCGAGCGAAGGCTAACAGACTTGGCAGAGCTGAACGCTGTACCAGACTGGAGAGGAGCAGAATTTCACAACTGATTTATACCCACAACACCCGCAGCACGTTTCTGTTCAGCAAGTGATTTACACCGGAGACATTCTTTCCTGGCTATGACAGCAATTTCGCTAATGAAACTCAGACTCATTCTAGTGACCTCAAACGTGCCAGTCGCTGCCCCTCAGAGGGTGTTGCAGAATGTTTTTGATCACATGAGTGCGTTTGTTGTTGATCCATTGATGAGTCCTACAGCTGCAGGAGAATATGATCACATCAAGTTTCCATACGGGACGACTATGTCCACCAGAGGTGTGGTGAGTGACTAACCAACAACAACACTACAGCTGTGTCCTCACAGAGAGATCTGAGCAGGACTCTTGGAAATGACTCACTGACAACTGAGTTGGTCTGAGAGACTCAGAATCAAATCGGATTTGAATGACACGTCTCTTCAGGAGGTAGGGAACAGTCCCACACATCCAGAGAGTGTGAGTGTTCAAAGAATGTGAGCTTTTGAGGTTGGCATGATAAGGGTCCGACTTCTGGAGTCCTGCAAACAGGAAGTGAGGCCCATGACTGCAGTTACGCGGTACATTACTCATATGTTTGAGAGCAACTTGAGTCGTAGGAAAGGACCTTCTGAGTGAATCTTTCCAGTGAAGATATTAGAATACAAGAGGCACACAGGAAGTGAGTCAGACTCATTAAACTGAATATGTTTCTCTTGAGTTGATTTTTGAGAAGGGGGTCTGACTCCTGGACTCACTGGGTCCTGCACATCTGTGTGAGAAGTTTTGTGAAACTAGAGAAGCTCAGAACAAGATGGTCAACATGAAATGACTCATTAAACTTGAATTGGTTTATTGAAGAGGGTCTGACTCAAGGACTCATTAGTTCCACGTGCGAGTCACTGTCACGCGTTATTAAACAGTATGTTGCCGAAGTGCCTTTCCTTCAACAATATTGGAGCCCGAGCTATGGAGTCCAACAAACAGGAAGCAAGACCCTACACGAGTCATATAAACACATGCCTCTGCTGCAGAAATGGGAAGTCATCTCCGCTATTATGTAGCTTCTGTGCAATCCAGCGTCGAGTCTAGAAGATTGGTGTCGACCTCTCATCATCACGAACCTCAGTCATGAGTTGGAGCCGCGATAACAATCACTGAGTCACACGTGTTTATGCGAGGTGGAGGACTCATTTGCGCTCCAGCGGTTCGACGTCGAGGGATGGTATTTTTGTGTTCAAACAATGAGTCATTGTGTAACAGCTGCAACTCTAAGTCATTACCAACACATATTGTTGTTTTCCCCAGATGCACATCGCTCGCATCAACATACAGATGAGGCTCTTTGTCGTGCTGCGGTCCCAACTGCTCCGCCGACATGACTTTATTATCTTGTTGTGATGGAAAAGGGAAATAAAAAAAATGGCTTCCTGCGGTTTCCACGAGACCCGCCGGGCGCAACGTGTTACTCAAGGGCACCTTTCCAACAATGAGAGTCTGCGTCATCCGTCATCAGCATCACGCCACGCTCTGCTGAGCAACCTCCCGACTCAATGTCTGCACAAGTTTAAAAGCAAGAAAAAAGTGATCGGATTTCCCGCCTCGCAGTGGCTTCCTCTGTACGCCCCCTTCTTCCAGCAACATATGGCTGTTACTCAAAACCTTCTTCCGCTTAAGTCGAGGAGACAGCAAGGATTACGTAAGAGCTTTACTCAGTGTTTCTCTGGGCGCCGCTCGCTGTGAGTCCAAAAACGACACACCATGTGTTCAAGACAACAGTCAAGATGTTGATGGTGTGTTCTGACATTTGAGCCCGACAGCTGCGGCCAGACTTCATCGGTGGATTTGCACAGACCAATTGCTGGTCAAGAGCTCGGGCTTGGACGTGGCGTCCCCGAGACCTGCGTGGCGGCGTGTCACCGCTAAGTGGCTGAAACGAGAGCGCAGCTGGCAGAGAGTCACTTAATGACTTCTCTTGACAAAGTGTGAACATGTCCTGGTGCTAGATGGAGATGAGAGTGAGGACCTTTCCTTCGGCGGAGTCTTTAGAGTCACATCGGTGTGAGACCTGGTGATTTGAGTCGCGTGTTAGGGAGAAGCACTCAGAGTCCCACAGTGACTCTGAGTGAGTCTGTGAAAGTTGTGACCAAACACCTGAGCAAGTCCCTGCGACCTGAGTTGGGTAGCAACTGAAACACTGAGCCCCACACTCCGCGAAAAAGTGACTCAGAGAGTTCCACACATCTGAGAGAGTCCCTGTGATTTGAGTTGCTTGCCAAGGAAGTGGCTCAGATTCTGTGAATCTTTATTTGCACTCGTGAGTTCAACTCCATCAGTTGACAGAAAGTGGGTCCAAATCTTTGGCTGAGTCTCTGTGAAGTAGAACCGCTGAATCCCACAGGTCCGGGAGCAGGACTGTCTTGGAGGGAAGGGGGTTCTGGTTCATGCCGCAGTGATATGACTCATGGAGAGTTCCAAACAAGCGAGTGAGTCCTGCACTTTATTGAACAACTGAATCAAACACATCTGTGTGTGTCACTATCAAGCAATGACTGCATGAACAAATGTTCCTCCAAGCCTCAAAGAACAGTGAGGTACCTGAGTGAGTCTCTGCACTAAGAATGGCTCAGCAGGAAGTGTGTCAGACTCATTGAGCCTCACAACTATTGAGTCCCACACATGGAGCAACAACATATCACACAACATGTGTGAGGAGGAGCGACTCTTTTGGTAGAAATGACTTTTACTGACTTTCCGAGTCCTACAACACCTAAGTAAGTCCCAGTGATTTGACTTGCTTTCACCGAATCACACACATCCAAGAGAGTCCCCCGTACCAACGGTTGATAAGAGATTCAGCGAATAACTGAATCCCACATGTCCAGCTGAGCCTTGGAGCTTCAGTTGCATAGGAGGAGCATGATGCTAGTGACTTGTGAGACGTTGCAACAGAGCCACTTCTGGGCTGATCTGGATCCGTCAACAAGTCAGGGATATAATCCTCCACCAGGGTGACGTGGAGTTGGACAACAGTTACACGGCGACTTGTGCAAAAGCGCTGAGCACCTGAAAACAAATTATGCCGCTCACAAGCGAGCGAGGCGACTCAGCAAAAACTAAATTTAGCCCCAGAGTAGAGACTTACTGTACACTTGCCCTGCTGGATCCGTGTGTGTGTGTGTGTGTGTGTGTGTGTGTGTGTGTGTGTGTGTGTGTGTGTGTGTGTGTGTGCGTCCCTACAGCTGCCCCTGAGTCCAAATAGACAGCTCAATTATGATTCAGGTGAACGAGTGGAATCACACTAGTATTTGTGCCGAGAGCCCTGCAGAGTGTGTATGTTTGTGTATACAGCGCTATATAAGTGTGTTTGTTTTGGCCAGCAAGAGAATCCATCACCGTCAGGCTCCTATCGATGTGAGCGTGGGAGCCAGTGAGGAGCGACCACTGGGCTCTCAGTATAATGAGACTCACACACCCCAGCGGGGGCTTTGCCGAGGAGAACACACACACACACACACACACTCACACAGGTGACCACAGAAATGAACGGTTGCTCAGATATTGAAGAGGTAAAAATGTTGTCCTTCTCGCCATTCACCTAACAACAGTCAGTGACCCTGGATTTCACTGCGGACACAAGGCTGTAAGAAAATACTGATACGCTGACACGTCGCGATATATAACTCCGTGATATTGTCTTGATAGTTTAAGTCAGCTACACCAATATTTGATGCATAGATACTTGGATATGCTGCTGCATTTGTGACATGTTTAATACGAATCTTTTCTGTCAGCACACTGAGCAGTGACTCATGCCTGAGACAGACATGCCACTGCAGCTGGACTGACGTCAGAAGCATAAACTTGTTTTCAGGCACATAATATTGCACTGCATTATCTGATTTTCTCCCTTAAATTTTTAATATATTGCTGAGCTTGCGGTATCGCAATATATTTCGCAATGTATCGCATCAACACTCCTGTATCGGGATTATGTATCATATCGCAAGATAGCTGCCGAGACTTAGCTGGACACGATGCGCTTTTAAGACCACCGTTTTACTTGATAAACATTCTTTCAATTTTCAATGTGTTTTTGTTTTGTTTGCTTGCTACTCAATAGTTCTTGTTTTTTCTTTGTCTTCCTTATGCATATGTAATTACTTTCATAACAATTTTCAAAAGCATCTTTTGTGTCAAGATTTTCATTAAAGATCGATAACAGTGTTTTTATTCTTTTAAGGATAATAATAACAATAATAATAAATTACATGGTGAATAATTTGGGTCTTGTTATGTTATTTTTTATGATTCATAACCTTTTAATTATGATTACTCTTTTGTTTTTTACTTCACGGTTCTTCATTATTTTTTCTTCATCTACCTTATAAATACATTGTTAGTTTAAGTACATTTTTTTAAAAGCCTCTTGTAGGAAGATTTTCATTAATAATAATAATAATGATACAATTATAATAAATTATGAAGTTTATTTGGTGAATTATTAGAATTTGTTTTAATTTATTTTTTGCACTGATCATTTTTATGTTTCATAGCCTTTTTATTATGCTTAACTTTTTTATTTCATGATTCTTTATTATTTTGTATTCTCAACTATTCTGCATTTTTTCTACTTTTTATTCAATTTTATTTATTTATTTTTAAACATCGGCTATGTCTTTTTTGAGGCGTTCAAATGGGCGGAGGCCCAGGGTCAGACCCGGGACACGGCTATGAGTGACGTCTCTCAGTTATAGTGTGAACACCTCGGCTTTGAGAGGAAGGTCTGGGCCTCTCTACTTCAGCTGCTGCCCCCGTGACCTGCCTTCTTGGAGGATGAGTTTGGAGATGGTTGCGTCTCAGTCACGTGGAGATCACGACAACACACACAGTGGTGACTGGCAGCAGCTTCCCGACCTTCACACGATCATTCATTCGTATTCATCTGCACACGTCGTCGCTCGAGTTTAACCAGTGAATAATTAATCATTTGTAATGTGAAAACAACATCGGATTCATGTTTGCAGAGACACGTTAGCTCGCATGCAAATTACAAGCCAAATGACATTCATTCCTCGCGTGGCAGATTAATGTTGCTAAAGAACATTAGCAGCGACACGTTTCCACTTCATCATGCCATTTTTATTGCAAGATTTTATGGAGTTATTTATTTTATTTATCACAGTAATTTGGCCTTAAATAGCAAATTCTCTAAAGCAATTTATGACTTTTTTTTTTTTTTCACTTTTCCCAATTTATATTATGGACTATTTCTTTTTTTTTTCGTCATAAGAAAGTAATAGAAGTAGTTTTCAATAATAATAATAATAATTATAATAATAATAATGATAATAATACATTTATAAACAGCCTTTTTTAATCAATAGCTGCAGCACAAAACAAAGTAAAAATAAATATTTTTAAAGATGAAAGTCTAAGAAAAAATATAAACGTGTAACATAATGCATGTAATAAATAAATAAATATAAAGGGAAAATGAATCATATCAATTGTATTATTGTATTGTTCTGAAACAAAAGAAAGAAGATTAAATCTAAATGATTTTTTCTTTTTATGTATTTTTTTTGTGAAAGATCTATGGGAAAGGACCAGTAAGTGAGATGAATAAAATGTTCCAGGTGCATAAACAAAACTAAAAATAATCAGTAAATTTGAAGGCATGTTTGAGGCAGCCAGGGAGGAGGCAGGGGACACGACAGACATCAGATGTTTCTTTAAAGAGTCCCAAAACTCTGGTGGGAGCAGATCTCTCGAGGGAGAAATCATGAATATTAAGACCAACCAAATGAAATATGAATGTATTCCGGACGTCCTGCGAGGCATGAAGAGGAAGACGAGAGGACGTACCGCGGCCAAGCGTAATCCGTGACTCACTTCAAATATGGACATATTTTTGTTTACGTGGCTCCTCTTCTTTTAGCAGATTTGAGATGTGCAGAAGGCGATGTGGCAGCATGGGTCTGCTCATCTCCTCCTCCTCCTCCTCCTCTCCACATCTGTTCGTTCCCCCCGCGGGGCAGCAGCTGGGCCCCGGCCCTCACAGGACAATGTGGAGGAGTCCAGAGATGAGGAGTCGTGGGGGAGACGAGGAGGAGGAGGGGAGGACGGAGAATCACTTCTGCTTTTATTAACTCCACATGTCTTGAACACACAGTGCCGCGCGTCACAGCGCTAATTTAAGAGGAATGAACGTGGACCAATCCGCTGGGCAGATGTCTGAGGAGAGGAACCGGTCCAGGGATGTTGGAACCAGCTCAGGAGCAGGAGGGGAGGCGGCCAGGAGGCTGCAGTCACTTCACTGACTCTGAGCCATGAGTCTCCCGCGGAATCAAAACCCATGAGTCACATTCAAGTTCATTCATTTTAAAAGTGAAGATTTTTTTTATCTTATGATTATCATTATTATTTTATACATTGTTTTACTGTTTATCTTTTGTTCCTCTCATTTTTCACAGTAAACTAATACATGTTTTAATGTATTTTTAATCAATTTTTCCCCCCCATTGTTGAGATAACTTTTTTCTTCATCCAGAAGCAATTTTGATTGATTTATTTGAGAGATGTGGCACAGCTCATTTTTATTTTATTATAATAATATAATAATAACAATATATAATATTTTTTGTCTCCTGTCGACTTGTGTTGAGTTTTGTATAAAATAAAATGATAAATAACTTTTTTCTTCTTATTCTTTATTATTATTTATTGAGTGAAATTCACTTTCATTGGCTTCATATTGTACATGAATTATTTCAGCTCATATGGAACTCATGTTTTGGTTCATAACAACGTTTCTTGTTAAATAAATGAATAAAAAATGAGATTAAAAAAAACAAGGGGACACGTCTCCTGCCAGAGAAACTCATGAATGTTAAGAAGACAAATATTAAACTCATCCAAACACCTTGTGTTCAGTGTTGACTCGAGCTCTTCCTCTGATCTGAACCAGGAGAGTCAACCCAGCGTTTCCTGAAACATTCCATCATTTGGATTCTTCCTGGCGTCCTGGACAAAGTTCACCTGATTGTTTCCAAACACCTGCGTTTCCCCCGCCGTGGCGCTCTGAGCTCGCTAATCAAATCTGGACCTAAACACCAAATCCCTCGCTCACGTTCCGATCCAGGAAGTGCGTGCTGCCGAATCACGATCGAGATTTAGTGGAACAAAAACACTGTTTAGGAAAAAGTTGAACGCTTTCAAAATCCATCGGCAGCCGTGTTGGATGGTCTTAATGTTTTGGCTTCTACTTTCTATTCGTATCGAGAGATAAACAGCTTGCACTTCTGTCTTGCCCTGAGTAGCTGGAATTAGCACTGTGGCTGAGGATCCATGATGCTCATCGAGCTCAAATTATTGACATGAATTGGTCTACGCCTCACGAGCCTGTCAAACCATGTGACTGCTTGAGTAAGTGGTGCTCTGTTTGACTTGTCAACTCAACAAGACAAGCTGTGTGACATTTTAAACCAACTGAAGCTTCATGAAGCTTCACATTACTGTTGTTTGCCTGTGCACGTCTGTCATCATCAGAGAATGTTGTCGGCTGATGCTTCATGTTCCTTATCGTGATGTGTCGGTGATGTTTCATGAAGTGGTGTCCTCACATTTTTAAGCCACTAGATGGCACTCTCTGCTGTATAAAGTCTGGCTTCAAACAACTATTTTCATGAAACGTTAGAGAAAAATAAGGACGCCGTTTCATGAAGCCTCATCGACACATCACTACTGTCTAGTTTGTGAAACTGACCAGTGTTGTCAAATTCAATCATAAAAAAATGAAACAGAATACAGGAACGAGGGCACAAGAGTGCAACTTCAATATCAGAGGCTAATTTTAGCATTTAGCAGCTCAGTGGTTTGCATGGTCTCTGCTTCACCTTCAACAAGTTCTGGTGCGTCTCCTCTAAACAGTTCCTTCCTTCTCTCACTGAATTCATCTCCATCCACTGCCATTTCTTCTTGAAGATAAATTCCGTTTAAGAAACTAGATGAATGCTCACGTGAAGGCTGTTTATTGGCAGGTATTATATGTTTCCTGATACAGGAGTGGTAATGCGATACATTGCAAGTTGCTCAGTGATATATTGTAATATTTGTAAACAACAGCCATCATTTTTAGGGGGAAGAAAACAAAACAAATCTATTGTCAGGAACTCAGTCCTGTTAAATTCCATAGTCTAACAAATAGCTCCAGTATTGAACGCATCACCAATGCGACAGCGTTTCCTAGTACTTAAGTCAAACTTTATTGATATTCTGAACACGGGACATCCAGTTTAGATGAAGTTGCAGTCCCAGCACACGGTTAACAGTAAAAACATGAAATTGTAGAAAGTAATAAACATTAATATATTGAAATATTGCTCAAGTATGGCGATATTTGAGTGTATCCTTCTTTAACACTGACACCCCGGGCCACGTAAACTGACTTGGCGGGTCGGATTTGGCCCCTGGACCTTGCCTTTGTGACTATATTGGATTCTACCTTCACGTCGATTATCTTGATGTCACCCACTAAGTCAGAGGAGTCCCCGGGGCGGCCCCACGCTAAGTCAGAGGAGTCCCCGGGGCGGCCCCACGCTAAGTCAGAGGAGTCCCCGGGGCGGCCCCACACTAAGTCAGAGGAGTCCCCGGGGCGGCCCCACACTAAGTCAGAGGAGTCCCCGGGGTGGCCCCAGGGCCGCTCCCGTACGACACTGCTGAGACACAGAAGTGATGGAACATGGTGCTGAAGCGCGGCTCCATCAGACAGAAGACCGAAACCTAGTCCACATCTACTAACAACCTAAGTGAATGTTTACGTCTGTCACTTCAATTGTGCCACCGCGGTGAAATGCAGAATGGAACGCGGCCTGGGGAGCCTATATATTTACATGTACGTTCAAAACAATGCTCAGAAAACAACGTGACAGAGTGAAGCGAGGTGAACTTTGATCTCTGCCTCGGGCTTGCATGCAAACCTGCTGCTGACAGCAAACTGGGTCGGCGCTGTTGTTCACGCACATCGTCAAGTCAGTGTCAGAAAACTCCAAATATGAGATAAAAAAGTCCCCAAATAAGAGAATAATGTCTCTTTCTTGTTGTGTTTCCTTCACAGGCAGAGCAGGTTTCTACCTTCAGGCTCTTCCAAAATAGCAGGGAGGAGTTACATCACATCTCCGAGCCGGCGCTGCGGCCAAAGACGGAACACAAAGACGGAGACAGTGAGACCGTGATCGGAGCTTAGAACCTGAGACCACGGTACAGCTTCCAACAGTTCCAACAACACAAACACACTCTGGTCCAACTCAACAAGTCACTGCTCCACCTGCAGGAGCCAGTCATCGACATGTTTTATTCAGGACATGATGACTTTTACATCAGAGGTCACTTGGAGAGGGCGATGGTGGAGAGTCTGAGCTCACGTGTGCCACATGTTTGTGGGATCTGGACTCGCAGCGTCCTTCGGCGCTCAGGTGCTGAGATGGAAATGAGACGCACCAGAACTGGACTCTCATTCTAGTGGACTAAGGTCAAGCGTCACTGCCAGTCTACTCTGTTGTCAGCTATGAGTTGAAGTAAAGTAATGTTTAAAAATAGGTAACATTTATGGTGGCAACAACTGAATGAATGGACTTCAAATGGACTTTTTTTAAGAAATATGGGAGAATAAATTAACATGGTACAATAACGTATTTAAATAACTCATTTATATACATGTATAATATAATATACTATACTATACTATAATAATATAGATATTTTTAAGTCCAAAATAATGGGTTTTTGAATTTGAAATAAAATAAAGTTAAATAAATAAATCTGTGATGAAGTAAATCAGCAGAATGAAAATAAATACATGAAATATAAAATCTAGTAGTAGATCCTAATTATTGGTGTCAGCCAGCATAAACCAAAGTGAGATACAGAAGAAAAGCAACCGAACAGACATTTTAAGAAAAATACCAAGCAGTGTATGTCTTTCTTAAATAAAAAAAATGCAGATAAAAGTACAGAGGGAGCTTTTGGAACCATGAAAGTCAGTTTGAGTTCTCCTCAACATGGCGTCCGCTTCACCTGCAGCAGCTGCTCTGGCTGATCATCCTCTTACGTCTGATCAGGGACCAGCTCTCATGCAGCACTTCACCCTCAGGATCAGTGTTCCAGCTGATGCAGGCACCTTCCCACAGATCGAGATCAGCGCACACAGATCCACTTTGAGTCAGTTGTTTACTGTTTACTGTTGACGCCTCTGTTGACTTCCCTCTCGCTTGGTTCAAAGCTGAATCTGTTTGTTCTCCGTCACCTGAGGAGACGGATATAAACTTCTGATTCGAAGAGCAGGTGTGGTGGCGTGTGGCGGCCCCAGACAGTCGCTGGAGGACCAGAGCAGCATGTGACAGCGCGGTTCTAGTGTTGACTGAGTGAGTGGGAGGCGGCCCTGAAAGGTGTCTGGACCTCGAGGAGACTGGAGAGTCAACAAGCAAACTGAGAACTGTGGGCGAGTTCCGACAGTGAGTGAAGTGTTCTGCATCATCATCATCTCAGCAGCACTAGAACTTCTCAAAACGAATAATCATCTGAGAATGAAATCCTGACTCTCAGGGTCCGACTCTTGAGCTCCAGTTCTCCTGGCGAAGCAGTCTCGAGTCCTAAGTCAGAACCTAAGGCCGCTCGTCCATTATGGTTTCCACGGCTCAGCAAGCTCTCATGCACAATGAGAGCGCGATCCAGTGGACTGACAACTGCATTTATCTCCTCAGCGGCGACCTGTTGTTCTTAATCTCAGTGGAGCAGTTTCTGACCAGGGTTTCCCTCTGATGATTCCCTGAAAACTTTAGAGGGGAGTCGACGAGGCTTGAAGGTCAGCGAGCAGCGTAAGGTCGCAGCGTTGGCTGAGATTCCGTCGGAATCGATCTGTGCGCCTGAGATCCAGCGACATTTTCCTCTGGGAATAAGCTCCATGTCCAATCAGAGCAGAATGTGTTTGATATTTTCAACTTATTTATGGTACATGGGACTCGGTTGAGCTGAGACGCCAAAAGAAACTCAACAAAGTCTCTTTATAGCATGACAAACTCAGAATTAATAATGAAGATTTCCCACTGAGATTCACTATTGAGTCCCAGATTAGAAGATTTTAAAACTACCAAACATGATTTAAGAGACAAAGGAACCTGATTTTCAAGTCAATGTTGAAGCGCGATTCTGGGTCTCAAGCTGTTGCGGTGCAATATGGGTGGAGGGTTGCAGCATGTTTATCTTCGACGGGTGTGAAGTCACAACGTGTTAACCACCCAGTGTGCAAAGAGGGAAATGCAACAGGACAAAAAAGTGAAATGAAACATATGTTGAGGAGAGCACTTGCTAACATTGGCGACTCACGCTTCTAAAGGATCTCACAGTCTCAGAGACGGTAGCATCCAAATAAAAGAAGATAAAATGCTGATTCGCCACTGACTTTTCTTTAGCAACTTGAGAGGAGTGGAAAAGTCCCTTCTGTGGATGGAAACCAGCAACACATCAACTTGTGACGTGTTGGTGAGGAGGAGGACCCAGATGCGGAAGCGGGCTCACCACCAGACACAGACTTCACAGTCTTTGATAAATAATAATCCACAATGGCGAGGTAAATCCAAAAACAAAAACTAACAAAGTCCAAATCCAAAACATTGTCGAACCGACAGAAAACAACTATGGAAGATCCAAGGAGCAAGACAGGAGACAGGACTCACAATGGCAAAACTAAAAGGAGGATAAAACTCACGTGAGAAGAACTCAAAAAGCTGAGAACGTCAGAAAATGTCCGTGGGGTTAAGAGTGAGATCAGGACCAAGAGTTAGCCAGTACCTTGCATAGGAATAGTCTGGCGACTTGTTCTGTGTCGGGGCACAGCAGTGTAAAAGAAAGAAAGTGGACTCGCGTCAATGCAACTCCTTCATTTCATTCTTGAAATTCGACTCCATGTATTTAGTTAAAAAAAGTACCTCATATGATCATCCGCTTCACTGGTGAAGTCCTTAGCCACATAAACTGCTATAAGTACCATGTGACGTTCAGCACATCCTCACTCCCGAGCCATATTGAAGTTGGGAAAGCAGCCTTTTGCGTGGTATACTGCCACCGAAGGCAGCCTTCAGCGTTGCATGTTGCTTTCAATGGAAACACGTGCTCCGCCCTCTGCGGCATATGATCACGCTACATGAAAGAAAGATGGAGGTTGGGGTTAGGAGGCCGTGAGATGGTGCTCCGTTCGCATAGGACGTCTATATATTAAGGCATCGCAGTGAGGATGGGGTGAACGTCTAACGTGAAGAAGGAATGAAAGCCCATCATCCTTGGCTGGAAAAGTCTGGATGTGTCTGAGAGGGACTGAAGAACCCTGTGATTTTGTTCTAGTTCTTTCGTCACTACAAGGTCAGTGGCAGACTTGAAATGCTGCATGCCCCCCGAAGACAAAAAAAACCTTGAGTCCCACAACTCTGCGAGTGACTCTCTGAGAGATCTCCAGCTCTAGAGCTTAGTGGGTCTAACTTCTCTGAGAGTGCGACAAGAGGCGGCACAAAACTCTGAGAAAACAAATTACCCTGAGAGCGAGGGGTTAATGCGTGTTCCGTGATCAAGAGGGTAAATCTTTACCAAGTACAACCCACAATCCCAGAAAACAAAACAACGCCACATCGTTCAAGAACAATATGTAAATAAGAATGCATTATTGATGATTCTGTTTTGGTTGGGGGCACTGACTCATGGTCCCCAAACAACTCAAGGGTGAAACTGGATTTAAATCAGCTGCAGCTCTTTAACACACTCTCCATTATGTATTTCTCCGCTCATGCATTATAAAAGAGGCTTGTTTAATGGTTTCCAGAGAGGGACGCTGAACTGACCAACAGGGCCGGGTTCATCCGACCGAGACGGACAGCGGACCCGACACACCAGACACAAAGACGGACAAGTCAGGGCCCGAGGACGGCGTAGGCGAAGGTCGACTTAGAAAGATGGACCCGAGGAAGGAGGCTGGCTGAATTAAGCAGATTGCTAAAACGCAGGTTCCTCCTGTGCGAAGAAACGCGCCTCTTAGCGAGATTGCCGACCTGCCATAACTCAACCACGGGGGAGGATGATGGAGGGGGATGTCGCCGGTGGGGATTATGAGGACAATCACCAAGGAGATGTCAGGAGGAGAGAGGGAGGTTCAGGTCAGTCGGCAGCTCCTGCTCGGAGGGAGGATGATTTGATCGGAGCGCTCCGAACAGGCAACCGTGCAGCAACCCCTCGGCTGTAGGTCGCCCACGTCACGTCGAAAACAGAAGGGTCCTCCTGGAAGCTCGGTTTGAAATGAATGAATCACAATAAGAGAAGTCATTTCTAGTGTAGCAGGGCGAGAGTTCTGCTGCCAGTACGAAGATATTTGAAACAGTTAAACCTAGTCACATTGGCTTTGTACTGTACAGAGTCACAAATGTCGTGTTCTAGCTACTCCAGCACAGGGACCCAATCACAAACGTGAAGTATACAGTATGATTGAGGGAATCCATGAGTCAAACACACATCCAGTCTGGACACTCAAGCTGTGGAACGTAATATGTGTCCGCCAGTGAAGGAACCGGCCGTGTAGAACTCAGGGAGGACATTAGTTGGACACACACTTTACAGTACATGCAAGTGGAGGCTTCATGAAACAGTGTCCTCATTTTCAGGGGCCAATAGGGGGCTCTCATGATTTTAAAATTCAGCAAAGGTTTGATTGAAACACAAAGCCAGAGATGATACAACAGAGAGTGCCATCTACTGGCCTCAAAAACTCAGACGCCGCGTCATGAGACCTTGCCAACCCATCACTCGTAGATATGACTCAGGAATTCCGTGAGCTGAGCCACTGCTCTGTTGTCACACTGAGATGAACTGGAATGAGTTCTTTGGGGTTTCCAGACATCGAACACCCTCAGCAACTAGTCAGTGAAATGACTTGTATGAAACAACTTGTCTACAGTTTGTGAAAGTAAGAGTTGTTCACCCCTTGGTAAAAACTAGTATTCTTGAAGTTGGAGTATACTTGAGTACTATACTATATACTATATTTATACAAGTATAGTCCAGACCATATAATGTCTGTTTTTTATCTGCATTCACCAACACCCATGATCCTTCGCAGTTTGCTGCGAGACTCAATAATATACTTGAAATCCCTCAGAAACAAAGCAGCATACTTGAAGTTATTGTATTAAGTATTTCAAATGTAGTATGTCAAAAACTTCAGGCATAATTATAGTACACGTAAATAAGTCTTTTTGCTTTGGGATATCAAAAGCAACTTGTCGCGCTACTCACACTGGAGCAGTCGCCGAGCAGTCCGAAGCGACTTCCCCCCTACCTCTCAAGTCACACTATAAATGTCAGTCAGTCTGCTGGGGGCGGGTCTAAAGCTAGTGGACCGTCAACATGGCGACATTGAGAGGCGGAACTGACTGGAGTTCAGAGTTTTCAAGTCCGGAATGTGTCCCTTGAAAGCATGTCGGATCCCCCTCTGCCATATTGTAGGGCAGCAGTTAGCCTCACATAACTGTGGCTTTACATCGACTTGAAATGTCGATGTAGCAGCGTTTGCTGCTTTAAGCACGTTTGATTTGGACGTTCCAAAAGACAGACATGATGTTTAGACACCAGAGAGCTCTGATTTATGAGGATGTGTAAATGAATAAGGCATCAAGCCATTAGGGATCTGTTGTAGGATCCTTGTTGCCCTGGTGACCTTCACCACATTAGCAACAAACCATATTGATGCTTCCTGACTGTCTCTCTCTCAAAGAGTCTCTGGCTTGATAAGAACTCAGGGTCACTCCCGTCCTGCCGCCTCTGGTGTCCTGCACCCCGGCTATCCTGGACCAATCACTATCACCATAATGAGATCACTTAGCAAGTTCTCTGGCCGCGCGGCTTCGCGGCTTCTATTGATTTATGGCGAGAGCAAGACATCTTGAACCTTTAAATTAAGTTGCTATCCAAATTATTACCACTCCCACCTGGCTGCCGGAGACTTCCTGCCGAGAATAATGAAGAAGTACGAGCGTTTCATCTGCCATGTTAAAGGTGCTAGCGAGGAGTCAAAGTCACGGCGCAGTTTTAATGAGGTTTTTGGGAATCTCTGAGTTGTATTCTCTTTCACCGGCTGAAGGGAATTTTTGAGCGTGTGCTTTCAGAGAAAGAAAAAAAATACATTTTTATCAAATGTCTCAAGACGGTAAACGTCCGTTATGTCGGATTTGCGTTGCAATGTGGCAGGATAACAGGCAGCCTTTATTGACAGCAACATTGTCAGCTGCAGCGGAGAGTCTCTGACAACACAACTGTCGACATGAAGCTCAAACAGGAGCGAGGACCACAAATCTTCCGAGGCTTCAAGAGCTTCACCCCAGTGAGTCAGAGAGGATATCTGGAGCTATAAATGGGAATGTTTGGACCTTCCAGGGTAGGATGATCTTCATCCATCCAGCCCACCTATTCCAGAGTCACAGGGGGCGCCAGAGCTCAGAGAGTCTGCTCTGTGGTCTCTGTTAAGAGTCTTGAGGCAAGTGTCAGAATTTCACCTCATCATTTGCCATTAAAAGTCGACCCGCTCTCAGGTGACGCAGCATCGACTCAACAATCGCCCGATTATATTCATGTGATTCCCAACTTGCCCAAAGCGTCCTTGACACCCTGAGAAGGAAGCTTATCAGTATTAATGATTCACTGCCTCCCAGCTGTCAGCAACGATGTGAGCAAACTTCAAAACCGTTGTTTACCACCTCAACAATGTTGTGATCTGAGCTCCAGTCCGAACGCCCTTCCTCCTACAGCGGCCTTGGAAAGGTTCAGCAAGAGACGTAACGTGCTCTGGCCGGCTTGTCGGCTGTTTCAACAAAGAAAAAATGTGTTCTGAATGGAAGTGACCCGGTCCACACACCCTGAAGGGAAGATTGTCCATCCACCAACTGTCCCACCTCTGGGATACTTGCAATCCCTTTAACGCCTAGTTTAAATGCTAGTTTAAAGTAAAGGAACCAGCAGATTCAGTCACATGCCACGTTGAGTCTGTCTCCTTCAGATGGTCACCAGAGGGTACTTCCCTAAACTGGGCCCTCCTTTCATTCTGGCTTGAGCATCCCGATTCCAGGCAGGGTTCAGTCCATTCTTGGCTCTAGCTCTTAACTTAGTCGCCATGTCCAACTTGAACTTCATATCTACAACATGGGCTACTGGAGGGTCTGACACTGATGCCGGCTTCTCAATGACTACTTCAGGGGAACCAACATGTTTTCTTCAATCGTCTGAGAACATCAGGGACCTTCTGGCTCGGACTGGCTATGGTGGTCCATCATGAGCATCATGAGCCGGACTTCCATGGACTGACCCGACCAATGTCTGCAGGACCAAGATGCACCACATCACTTGGGACCGTCACTGCACATTAGCTCATGTGTTGACTAGGGCATGTTTGTCAAAATGAAAACACCGAAATCCTTTTCCTTTATTTTTCCATTCTCTCTTGTGATGAAGGAAAAACATCATTTGCATTTCTCCTTGAAGCAAACACTTGTCAGGTGGACCTCCCGCTTCACTTTCTTTACATCAACACTCTTCATTCCGGTTTAAAAATACATGCATCAACAATGTTCATTTTCACCTCATTTGCTCTACGTCCAGTCGTGCACCAATTACAGCCTGTTTGGACTATAAATAAACCCCACAGCACTTTAGTCTGCATTTACATAAAGAGCTATAATGGCGATGTAATGGTTTAAATATTCATCATGCTTCCAGTGCGTTCCATTTTCACCTTCCTATTTTCCACTGAATTATAAAAGGAAGATGGTGGAAGACGGGTTATGAGGCTTCTTTCGTCTCTTGATGTGGCGACTGGGGAGATGCAGAGATGAATGGGAAGCTGCCACCACGCCGTCTTCCAAACTCTGACCTTTTCCTACGTTGGAGACACTTGGTTTGTTGACTCTTTAAAGACCGTCCTCTTCGGTATACAAGGCTTTATCTTCGCATGTGGACCTGTTCTACGCTGACTTGTTGATGACGCTAGCATGTAGCACGGGGACACGTTTGCCTCTGACCTTTTCTCTCGTAATGAATGTAGACTGCATCCAACAGCAAGCTTTTTCAATGACTCTGTCTTTGTGAGTCCCTACTGTCCAGCTGTATTTGCATGTGACCGATGTTCTCCACCAGAAGGCTCCCTGGTTGACTCATCTGACAGAATCAAAACATAAGTTTGACTCAAGATGGTAAACAAGAAGGGGTGCAAAGTCCTTTCGAGTCCTAGTTCAAGAAAGGAAGTAGTGTCACTAATCGACAGAATCTGACTCAATTTTCTCGTTCAAAAAAGTCCAAACCACATGGGCTGTGACTCAATTGCCAAGCAGGAAGTAGTTTCAACCCAAAATACTTGAGTGAGTCTTTGCCATTCTGACTCATGGATCCCAAAAATCATCAGAAGAAGGTGCTTGTTTTTAGTGTTTATGTTTTTACAGGTGCTTATGATTGTAATTACAGAAGAGGAAGTAGTGGTGACTCAAATAATTTCTGAAGCTCTTTACTTAACTTGACAGAAGTGGCTGTACTGTATGGAACCTGTGACTCAGGAAGTGGTTCAGACCACTGACAAACATTTGCTGTTCAAGGACACAAGATTCCAATTCATGGACTCACAGAAAGAATCCTTCCGCAGACGGGAGTCACTCACTCTCGTGACCGGGTTTGACTCGCCTCTTGATGTCATGAGTCCAGAAAAGACGACACACATTTAAGCTGCTGGAGCAACATCCTCCTCCAGATTCCGGCCGCTCTATCTGGACTCGTCCTCACTCATCCTCACTTGACAATAACTTGTTATTCGTCTTCTCCTCCCTCGGGGTCTCTGCTGGGCCGCTCGTGTCCAGAAAGTGACGCGCGCCTCCACCAATCGGCTGCGAGCTCCGAGCCAATGGCAGTCGCGCGTGGGCGGGGCCCGTCCGCTGCGAGGTGTGTTTTGGGGAGTTTGCTAAATGACTGCAGCAAGAAGAATCCAGTGTGTCAGAGCCCGCGTGAGCCGACTCCACCGGCCGTGCATGCGTGTGCGTGTGTGTGTGTGACGGAGAGAGAGAGAGCGTGTGTGTGATGCCACGGCACAGGGACGCTCCAGCACTCGGGACGAGACGCGCTAACACACGCTCCTCCTGGATTAATTCCTGAGCGCGGGGATGGATGCGGAGCGCAGCATCAGCATCAGCACCGGCCGCCGGTGCGTCTCCAACTTGGCCGGAACCAGACGATGGGAGTAGCTGAGCGCCTCTGCTGCAGAGGTTACTCCTACAACTGCTGGCCCCTGGGACACGCCGCGAGGAAGAGCAGGAGAGGAGGAAGAGAGCTGCGCTCCACGGGACTCTCGCCGTTACGCACGGATCCACAGCGACGCGGGGATGCGAGCGACAACCTGCTGCCTGCTTCCTTCACCTCTGCTGGATCTTACTCCAGGGACGGAACATGTCCCCTCGCTCCTGACTCGCGCAGACTAATTGGGTGCCAATTAACAACCGCCTGTGGGCTTCGACCCCCTCCCCTCTTTACCTAAAGCTGCCCCCCCTCCCCATCTTCCTCATCCTCCTCCTCCTCCTCATCAAGTGGATTTTGTATTTTCGGAGAGCGGACACATGGTGGAGGTCATGAGCGTCCCGCGGTGTGGAAGCGGCGACTCGGGGATCTGAATCGAGCTCACCTTGGAGGTCACCCACCAACACCCCCCCTCCCCCGCCCTCCTCTTCCTTCTCCTCTTCCGAAGTTTCCTTTAAAATAACAGACCTCAGAGCTTCAGTCCTGCCTCCAACACTGGCAACATGAGACTCTCCAAAATGTGCCGACTAAACGCGCTGGGGATCTATTTGTGGGAAACGGTAGTGTTCTTCAGGTAAGCCAGTCTCCACCGGCTTCACTCGCATCTTCTTGGGAAATATGCGTGGAATTCCGTGAATGAAATCCACCGCCGTTGGTTTTTTATGGAACAATTATTAATGACTCAGGTGAGGCAGCGCCCACTAGTGGCCATAAGTGATGCCAAGCTCCGAGCAATACAGAGAAACAAATCTTTAAAAAAAAAAAAAGATTGATGGTGTCACTGTATTTAATGAGCAACATCCTGTTCACACCGATATTGAATATCAATTTAAAATAAAAAACAAATACAATAAGCCTGAACAACCAAAACCAACAGTTCAGATACAACCCTGCTCACTCTGATTTCCTCCCACAAATCAAAAACACACACTGCTATGATCAGTCCACATATGTGTACAAAGCAAGGATTAACACCCCTGGCTAGCTGGGATTACAAATGCATGGCAAGATCTAGTTGCTCTCCCTCTGCCTTGCCGTTCAGACTGATATTAATACATATGTTCTATGAAACAATGTGAGACAACTCACATTTTATCGCATGACAATGTTTGCCAACTGAGTGCTGGTGGTGGTTGAGTCACGGTGAGGAGATTCAGTGTGGAAGTGGTGATGAAGCATGAAGGATTGCATTAGATTAGATCACGCCACTAATGCAGTGCTCAAATCTGAGTTCACAGAGCAATTGTTCTGAACTCCCTCAGTGATCCATATAGGTAATGTTTAAAAAAAAATCTCTTCTTCATTGATCTATTGACTGGTTTACATTTTCGTCCACCAACCCTCTGTGGCTCTTTGAGCTAATGTGTTCATCACTTAATCCAGCTAGTGAGCGCCACGTTAGCGGGGAATTCCTGAGTCCTGACAGTGACCTGTGTAGGTGGCGCTGGCGTGAAGCCAGGGACACAGGTGTTTGATGTGCTGCAGCGGAGTGCCAGGCGGTGATGCCGGATGTGAAGATGGACTTGTGGTAGCTGCATTTCCGTGAACTTTGAATTCAATTTTGATGACACTGCATTGAAACCGTTGCTCCAGAACTACGGGTCTCAGGCCCCTGGGTGTATGAGAATGCTACACTACACTACTACTGTGGTACCGTGAGTCAAGCAAAATTTCTGATATTCATTGGACAGTCTGTAAATGGCATTCTTTGTCAGGAAAAAGTAGCTACAGCAAATTCTTCTATCAGTGTTATGATACATTTTTCTATTGTCCACATTCGCTGCCGCTCCAAAATGCCCTCTTAGCTTATTTTAGGAATATTCCTGATGTTTCTAATCTCCACTTGCTAGCCTGTGGAATGCGAAGCTTTGTAGGTCATGATAGCGGCATGTTTAGATGGTGATCCAGTTTTTCGAGCACTTTGAATTAGCTTGGAATTTATGCCTGTTTAAAGCTCTTGTGGGGTACAGAAACTGACTGGGGGGGCTTTTACACAAGTGCTCCACAGACAACACATCCTCACTCCCATGGCGTAATGTATTGGGAAAGTGGACTTTTGCGTCCTATACTGACGCCGAAGGCAGCCTTCAGCGTTGCATGTTGACACATAGGTGTTTCAATGGAATACGAAAAGCATTTTGCTCCCTGTGTAACCCCTCAGTTTGGCTTGAGTTTGACATGAGTGCTCCACACAAACTTGACACTTGAAGACATTGGTTGATGTCCAAACCTGGAGGAGATGTAGTGCGGTCCGCTAGCTTTACTAGATTCTGTGAACGGCATCATGTTGGTTAGAGGGAAATAGAAGCAGCTAACAGTTGAAAGTGGTTGCGATGTTGGTCCTGAAGGGTGGTGTTGAAACGGGGGTTTCGGCAGCTGCGGCAGCATACCGGACGGTGATGAAGGATGCAAGGGAAGCACTCAATAAAGACGATGTGAACATTTGTATTTTTGTTGGCACTGTGTTTAAACACTGAAAAACTGCTCCCTGAGCTGCAGGATGTCAGAGGAGAGCATGACAAGACGCTGGTAAACATCTGAACTGTCCTCACAGACAGACTCTCTCTGGGGCCTGTCATTCAAATGGCCCAAATGGGTTCTTTCTGTGCTCAACATGAAGAAATAGGTCAAGGCTCGTTCGCTCTGGCCTGAGCACATTGGTGTGGTTATCTTCACGGCTGTGTGGCCCTGGAAGCCTGTGGTAGATGGCACCATCAGCGACTGAACTATTCTGAGAGAAGCATTTTCATCAGCTTGAAGGTTTCATTTCAACGAAACATGGAAAGAAACACCGTCCCCATGTCGGGCGTATTGCATCGGCAGCACTATTTCTGAGGAAAACCCTTCCACGGCATGTTCTCTCTGGCAGGCAGGGCAGCGGCGAGGCTGCATGTGGCCCTCGGCTGTGTTACATTCAGGTCTGACCTCAGCAGCTGCCACCAGCAGCAGTAGAAGCATGTGAAAACACTGACATCACTGTTCAGTTCAAGTCACCGCTCAAGCACTGTCCTGGTCTCAGACTGACGTCTAATCTGGTCCAGATTAAGACTTGCTGTCGGTCGGGGCCGTCGACACCAGGAGCCAGGGTTATATTGCCCGGCTTTCATTAGTCATTCCATTTGTCCTCCCGGCTCAATAACCCGATCAATTGTTGTGAGCTCTGCTATTTCATTACAAGTAATCCATGAATTGATCGAAGGCATTCTTGACCTCATTTTAGGTTCAGCAGGCCCCTCAACATCAAGGCGTAGTGGTCCGTGCTTCACTGTAGCCTCCAACCTCAGGCCGTAGTGGCCAAGAGGGTCCACTCCTCCTGTTCCTGTACTTTGTTCCCCATTAAAAATATCAGTCAAGATGAGCGCAAGAGCGACAGCCTCATCTTTAGAGTCATATGAGTGTCGCTGCTGGGAGGATCAGGGTTCAGATGGACTGGGAAAAGGAAGTGGGAGGTGTGAAAGTGACAGACAACGCAAGAATTAGACAGACAGTCACGTTTATATAAAAGACAAAAATATTATCCTAAAATATTGACTCATATTGATGTGTTCCCAGCATTGTAGAGTCTGCTTTAATCCTATTTCATTTGGTTTTATTGAGCGATCTTTTTTTTCTTTTGAGTTTTAAAGACATGGTTTTACTGTTACCTTTATTTAATGTTGCCACCATGACTGAATCGTTCTTACAATTTAATTCTCTTTTTTAACAACTATTATATCATGTTATTATTTTATATCGTATTTCTTTTTGGCCAATGAAATAAACAAAAATGTAAACATAGATGTAGATATCTTGTTCGTACTGCTAACATCATGAAACCGATGAAGTACAAGGTAATTGTTCAGTTATTACCATATAGCTTTTTGTTTTAGAAATATAATTGGTGTAAAAATATCTTGCTTAAATATAGTTCAGGAAAATAAATTACATCAAAGTGAATATCGTGAAATTAATTGACAATGGTAATATATGTTTTTTGATAGTGTATTGTTGATGAGTAGAGTTTGCTTTCATATATTATATTATTTTTGCACTGCAATGCTTTGTTGAAAAAGCTTCAGCTATAAATCTTAATCAGAAAAATTATTTCTTTTTTGCGATGTTGGATGCAACCATGTATAAAACGATAAAATGAGTAAGATAGAAAGCAAAAAGTGAAGGTGCTACTTATAAAAGTACAGTGTCAGTTCAGAGCAACATGTATTCGTGTGCCTGAGACTGATTCACACGAGGGGCCAAGATTCCAAGATGCAGCCTTTCTCTCTTGTGGAACACGTGAAATGAGGTCGCACAAGACCCCAGGGCCTCGAGTTCGATTAGAGTTTTTAAATGACTGGCACAATAGAATTATTTATCCGAGCAAGTAGCTCATTGATATGAACTTGTTTATAGTCTGTAATAAACATAAATAATACATTTTTTCAAGTCCCTACCATCAAATAAATGTAAATATCTCGCCTCTAAGGCATCATTTCTTCTACCGAGATTCGTCTTTTTGCAAATTTTAAGAATCTTAGTTGTCTTGCAGCAATAATGAAATACGCATGCACACATCCCCCCACACACACTGTCGTGTACGTACATATTTACTCAGCTATATTTGGATGTCATGAGCGTTGGCTAGCAGCGATAGCCGCCAGGATTCTGTTTATTTGTAGTGTGTTTCCTGCTGATGTGGACTTTGAGGTCGACGTTGGTTTCTTTCCCTCCCGCCGGTGATATTAACTCATCCCCGCTGCCTCCAAAGTTGCCTATTCATCAGAGCCATCTCACGCTGCGCTGACCCCCTCCAGCAACCCCGTCCACGTGGGGGGGGGGCGGGGCATGTGGAAGCGCAGCTGGAGGGCAGCGCTGCTCCAGATGATGGGCTACATTTTGGGGTGTTTGACACGTGTGAGACGATGTTGCTTTTGAGCTCACGCTTGTGTTTGACAGGAGACGACGTGTCACACGCGACACCGCGTTGCTTCCTTTTCTCACAGTCGACGTGACATTTGGACCTGAAATGAGCAGCACAGTTGGGCTGCGGTTTGACCTTGAAGCTGAGCAACTCGGAGTTGGCTGCCTTTTGTTTGTTCTCTGTCGGTTTTAACCAGAAGATCGGGGTTAATTGAGGAGTGCACTCGACACTATCTGGCGTGAATTTGGTACTTTGATCATGCCAAAGTGCTGGGACCCAGCTACAGTGTCGCGCTGTTTGAGCTCCTCACTCATGTTTTTAACCATCTGTTATGAAGAATGAGTGAGCGATAAACAATAAACGATGATTCTTGCGTGTAGCCATTAGCTCAGTAGTGTGTGAGATATGGCTCCCTTCAACTTCTCAATGTTCTCAATGAAAATATTCCCCCAAAAATATGTTCTTTCACGTTTATACAGTGTTAGCAGGTCACTACAAACCATCAGAATGTTCAGCACGACTCATTAGCTTAGGCCTCATGCTATAATGGTTGACCTGGTGAAGGTGTCGCTGTCCTTGGCTGGCAACCCTGGACGACTAGGAATAAATAGTTGTAGCTGCACTGTAGATTTAAAAAAATTCACTCTCAGCTGTGTAACCTTTCACTGGCAAGTGAATGTAACCATTCAAATCAAGAGCGCCCCCTACTGAGCTCTGAAAATAAGAACACCGTCTCGTGAAACCTCCGCGACCCCAGCAGTTACATTTGCAGAGCTAGCATCCGCCGACAGTAAAAACCTCAGCTGGACAAGGAGTCCAACTCCCACAAACTCATCGAGAGTCTCTGCTCTCACTCAAGTTCGGAAGTGATCACGTTACATTTTAAGCGATGATGCAAACGCGTGAAGGTTAGTCTGCAGAACGTGTCATTGAAGCGGCCATGAATGAAGAGCCTGTCTGGATCAAGGCCACGCTGGTGCAGCGAAGGCATCATCAACCATTCAGTGCGCGAGGAGCCGACGTGAAACCAGGTGTGGAAGCGAGCGCTATGCTGCGAGGACTTCCCTGGAGGGAAGCGAGTCTGGTGCGGAAAGTTAGTGAGTATGTTGTGAATCGAACAAGAACAAGACCTGATCAGGTTTTAGTTGCAATCCTCTCGCCAGCTTCAGAGTGACCCAAACCACAACTGGAGACAGAAGCGCTGTCATCTAGGAGAGACTCACAGTAAACGCTCTGCTCCCTGGAGAACAGAAGCCCTTGTATGAGTTTGACACCTGAACTGAGCGGTTTCTGAGGTGGTCATAATGAAAAGACTTGTGATATCATGTAGCACAACAACAATGGAACCGTTTCAGTGTATCGTAGTTGTGCGGCTTGTCCACACTCCATCCACCCATGGAGGTGTGTGAAGCCAGTGGATGACAGTTTTATTGTTGGGACTTGAACAGTTCGTATGTCGGGGGGTCGGTGCGCGGGTCGGCCAGGTTTGTATTCAGCGCACGCTGTTAAGCTAATGAAGCAGGGAGGGGATTCTGCCGTCTCAGCTCCTCAGCCTCTGCAGCACCCCTCCTAATTGATCCCCCCGCCCCCCACACACACACCTCATTCTTGATTCAGCTCTATTACTAAACATTGATCAGGCTGTCAATGAGCGAGGACAGCCCTGACGAATACACCTCTAACGCTCGCACGTCCTGCCCCGGCCACCCCCCTCATTCTTCAGCTGGCTGGAAGTGCAAATGATAGACACAGAGTTTGTACTCTGAGGAAAGCCTGAGCAAAAATGGGGTCCTTGAACGCCACATTTCAGCCGACAAACGTAACCCAGAAGGACTGAAAGCTAGAACTGGATTCCATCCCAGCTACACGGGGTGAGAGGCAGGGGACACCTTGGGCAGCTCCATCACTGAACAGGTGCAGGGTCACGGGTGAACCTGTGTTGCCAGGGAACATGTGCTTATACACCATACTTCAAAGGGCAAGGTTCTAGCTGTGAGGCCACCGCGCTGCCCACCACTCCACCCTGCTGAAATAGACTTTAGATGAGCCTCAGTTTCACCTGATTCGGCTGCTTCGCTCCGACAACCTCCGTTGAGACGGCGAGCGCTAAACGATCCTCCGCCGACAGCCTCACGTCCGCTCTCGCTGACGACCCTGATAGCGATCATTAATCAAAGAGGTCGGCGCTGCGATTCGTGAATGCCAGCGCAGGACGCCATGACCATCAGGGAATACCGATCAGTCGGTCGGAATGACTGACAGGCCTTTGAACCGCCATCGACATCCTCGCCTTACTGCTGCTGCGGCCGGCGGGAGGAAGCGCTGTTGTCGGAACAGCAGATTTTTTTTTTTTTTTAGGTTATCGCAGGAAGCCCCCGGGACGCTGCCCTCCGCGACATGCCAGGATGTTTGGATTGGCAGTGTTTTCCCTCTCAGGGGATCAGAGCGCTGCTCTCGCAGTCATTTGCAGTTAAGATGTTCTTATTGCCGTTTGACTGAGCGATCTCAAACGTCTCCACGCCGTGTCTTCACCACTCAGATCGGGAAGTTGACTAGTTTGGCGTCCGCCTCCCTGTGATAACTGAGATTGATCGCAGCTCCGGTTTCCACATGGATGCACCGATCATTACCCTCCGCATGAACATGCAGCGGCAGTGGCAGTGCAAACTATTCATCTTCTCCAGAGCAGAATGTGTGCGGATTGGAATGGAGGCGCACACGGCGATAAAGCAGCACTTTTATCCTCCGTTTGGCAACAAAACAAGGCGGCGTGAGTTTACAGAGGCTGGTCTGGGAATCGACCTGGAAGGTGATTAAAGCTGCCGTTTTCTGCTCGATGCGCTTTCTTATGACCTTTTCTTGCCACACCAAGCGTGGAAGTGTGACGATCGACAAGCTGCAAACATCGATAGAGCCACCAAAGACTTCTGTTGTCGCATGACGGCACTCACACGCTGCCTTTTATGCCCTGCACAAGGATTCAATACCAGGGACATTTTCCGGGCTTGTCACGGTCAGAGCGACCTGCAGCATTCATTCATCCAGGATGGGGTCGTGGGGGCAGCAGAAGAGGCCCAGACCTCCCTCTGCGGGAGACATTATTCATTCTGGATCTGTCCTGGGACACCCTCCCGATGGAACACATGCATTTGTGTCATTTTTTTATTTGTATAGTTTATTCACTAAAGTCAGGTGCTAGCATCATGCTGCATAGAGACAGACTTCCTGAGTCTCAAAATAAGAGTTTAGTTGGCAAATGTTTATGTAGTTGCTTGCTAAAAGGCATGTTTATTTTACAGATGTTGGTGAAGTGTTAAACCTGGTCATTGACCTGAGCGACTGCCTTCCACTCATAGTGAGTCATAGAGTGGACCCTTGCTGAAAAGGCGTTCCTTTTGAATCATCTACTATTCGTAACCACACTACGTTGTACTCACTGTGTGATGCACAAACACACACACACTTCTTGTTCTCCTCTTCCGGGGTTACTAAGTTTGAGTTGCTCTGGCTAGTTAAGGTGGTGACTAACCACCCTGAGTCTGGTGCTGTCAAGCTTTCTGCCTCTGGTTTTCAAAACATGGTTGATAGCCTGAGAATAAGAAGGTCATGGGGTCGAATCCAGCTGCAACTCCCGCCCAAAGACAGGCAGAGGTTAACTGATGATGAACTGCAGACCTGTCCAGGGTGTCCCCTGCCTCCCACCCCCGGAGCTGGGAAAGGCTCCAGCCCTCCGCTGCTCATGGAGGGAGCAAGTGGAGGAAAAATGATTGAGCGTAGTTGGTGTAGCCTTTGACCTGCAGGGGGCAGAGCTGTAACCCGACGTTTGACAGAAAACAGGGTGACGGCTCTCTCACTAAAGAAAAATGAAGCAGCTCAAGGGACGTATCACTTTCAGGTGCAGTTTTCCAGAACTATTTGAAGTGACGTGATGGTCCACACTGTGACCTCGAGAGTTCCATTTCTACCAGGACTCTTTCTCTGCTAATTAAGAGAGCAAACCTCTGTCTCCTGTCATGGATGCAAAGGTTAGACGGCAAATCGACGGGAGAAAAACTTTCCAAAAACGACTACGAGAAAATGCCACGCTCCTTTAAACGATATTTCAGATCGCATGTCTGGTTGTGACATTTATTAGTAAGTGTTGTGAGTCAGGTCTGGCTGTCATCCGTGTTTACGCTCACGTCGGAGCCCGATTGTGCGTCTGACCCAGAACAGAGAATGAAGTTTGTGTTCTCCAGGGGATTCAGTGAAGGTCACGCATCCTGAGTCAAAGATGTACTTTTGCTCTATTTTCGTCTGGTGTTGTCGTCCTCCCGGGAGCGGCGGCGCTGCTCTTCTCATGTTGTGTGTTGAGATAAATATCAAACTCACTCTTGAGACTTCACGTGTTCGCAAGGAACACTGAACCCCTGGTGCTTTCACATGTCTCTCCAGTACCGTGATGCACATCAGAACCAAAGTATAAGGCTGTGTCCCATTTCTCACCCTAACACTGGGTTTTGCACCTTCACGCGTAAGTATAGTGTGTCCCAATGCTCCTAACAGCGAGGGCACTCGACGTTCACCACTTGAAATGAACCCTTCAAACCGAGGAGCTGACTTGAAACCAAGTGGGAATATGAAGTGTGGATAGATTTCCAGGATACCAAAGTACTTTATTTCAAAACAATGTTGGATAGGACAACAGGGACATTTTAGTCAGGAGGACTACTCCTCCGTTTGTTGACTTTCTCTGGTATCACACGTGACCCAAGTGTTCTACCGTGTCTGACAACATGAACAATACAACATGTATGTACAACAGTGCGTTTTTATTTCTTCTTAACAAACAACAGTGGGCTAGCATCCAGGCTAACGTTAGCATCCTCATACCTCTAACAGATCTATCACCGCAACATAGTGGCGAAGCTGGCTTTGGCTCCGCCCATTTCTTCTCTGTTGTTTCACCAAACCAAGTGAGATGATCAGCGCTGATGCAAGAGGTTGCACACACGTTGGAGCTGGCGTTTCCAAAACGTCTCCAACATTGGATATGCAGGAAACAAAACACAGCACGGCAGCCAATGACACGTTGTTACGCATGACATCATGAAGTGTTGTCCCAATACTCAGAGACGTCGGTCACTCCACTTCGTTGTCGGAGGTGGACTCAATGTGCGCTTTATTGGGCCAGAGAGCGAAACCTTCACTGTCACCCAATGACAAAGTGTCCTTCAAAAAATTGCTGGATCCAAACAGCGATCAGGATCACTCCATATATTCAAAGATTTCTTCCTTATTCTGTTGTATCCTGAAAATTTCAATCGAATCCCTCCAAAACCTTTCAAGTTATTATGAGCACAAACAGACAATTCACTGGTTCATCTCACCTATCGAAGGAAGTTTGAGGTTCATTCACCCAGACTTTCATGCTCACCTGCAACAGGAGAGTAAAATAGAAATGACAGATGTAGGTCACATGTGAGAGGAGAAGTCGTGACATGATGAACCAAGAATCGGACTTCTTGAAGAAAACTAGTAATTTCCACTTCCTTTTAAGCAGTTAGCACAGAGTTATTCAAGTTGGTAGGAACCTCAGAGGCTTCCTTCCAACAACAGGGATGGTATGAAACGCTCTTCGCCACCACCTACTGGTCACAGAGTAAACTTGATTTCCATTGATATGGGTCTTGAACGTGTGTCGCACGTACCAGTGACTTGAGACTTAGACTCTCAAAAGATGACTTGTGAGCATCTCTGTTACAGGCCCATAGCTGCTAATGTCTTGCATAAGTCTAAGTTCATGTCTATTTAATGCCACAACAAGTCAGCCTCCTTCCACCCTCCTCATCCTCCTAGTCGTAGCCTTCCTGGTCCAACACAGTCTCTCCTCTCTGTCCAAACCATCCGTCCTCCAAGCTTCTCCAAGTGCCCCTCTGAAAGACTCATGTCTGATCGACTGACAACCGCAGTCGCTTCATCTCTGACTCGCCTAACTCCGTCTCCTGTATTTGTGTCAGCTAATCCGCTAGTTAGTGGCTTCAAAGGCCGGAGACGCCCAGCATTTCCCGCTCCCGCGAGCTCGGCGACACGTCTTGTCACTGCGGCTGACAGCTAACGCTAGTCTTGGACTAGCTTGTCTTCTTCTCTCAGCAGCCTGTTGTAATTAATCGCGACAGCAACGTAGACGTCGTCGTCCAGCGTGTAAACCTCTGAGTTCTTCTTACGATCTTTTTGTTCTTAAGCGGCACATTAATATCTCACAGCGACGTGTACAGCAGGGACTCGATCGCCCGAGGACACGTCAAAGAAGAGAAGAGGCTCACACTGTTTTCCTTTCAGAAGCCTTGCCGCGTCCACAACAGGTTCTTACGGATTAGAGGGTTGTTTATGAAGCGGCCCCGGGCTCTGCTGTCCCCGACTGTATCTATCACTCCAGTCGAAGGAAATCATGACTTGCATTTATTTCTTCTCCGTGATCAATCTCTCACGAGCCTCAAATGAAAAACAATTGACTGCTCCAGTTGCAAACATTTCGGCAATAATTAACTTCTGGGCAGGTTCATTTCCAAACGGTGATGTATGATAGCGCAGTATTGATCGAACGGTGGCGAATCCGCGAGTGATGCAGAGGCTTCAGTGTAGATACGGCTGCAGAGGAAGTTTCTGAATATACTTTATGATCCCAAGCAGTGACGGTATCTTCCAGTAAGACTCAGATAGCAACAAGTTAGCAACCAAATTCATGTTTTGTTCATCTTTTTAAGTACTTAAAAGACTAACTCTGCAGTACCAAGGTGCAAGAAAATGTTCTGCCAGTGCAACTTTGGGGCCAAATTCTTTCAGTGACTGAGAGCTGGCATCCTTAGAAAAAAGAGAGATTAAGAAATGGGGGGCTACAACCTCAGAGGAGCGATGTCGAGCAGCTCTGTATAAACTAGCGTGCTAGCAGTATTAGCATCTCGTTGGGTCAAGAAAGGCGTTCTTGCTGGATTTGGGTTTGCCGCAGATATTAGATTTGAGTGTTACTGACACTGTTAAGGCTGGTTTTATGATACAACGCTGTAGGAAATCCAGGAAGTAGACACACACAGTGTAGCGATAACACCGGTCCACTTGTTGTGATGTCTCCACCTCGATTTCTCATCTCGCAAGATTTAGATCTCTAGTAGGACGTGATTCCTGATCTGTGGTGAGGCAGAATCGTCATGTGTGCGATGGGAAACTGCACAAATAACCATCAATGCCGACTTTTTTTATTGTGTTGGGTCTCTAACAAATAAAATACTTAAGATTTTGAAAACCCTAATGTGTGTGGCCCCTTCAGTTGGGGTCATGAAGTGACGATATTTTTTGGGCAGGGAACATGGAGGACAGGCAGCAGTTTTTTATATTGGCATTGGAGTATCATTGTAAGTATTTTTCTTTAGGTTTAGCAGCGTTGATGTGACCACCATGTCCCAGCTACCCTTCCTGTTTTCTGCTGAGCTTCCAGCAAGCTGTTGGTTCACACTGTCCATGTTTGGGCCTGAGTCCGTGTCTTTCCCGCTCAGAAGTCCGGCTGAGTTGACTCCCTGTCCCTGAAGGTCCACTACCAGAGCTTCAAAAGCCATGTGATGGCGGATCACAGTGTCTCACTGATCCGAACAATTTCCACCCTTTGATCCCGTTGCGTTTCCGTGATCAAGGTCCAGATTTGCTTTCATTATCTGAGATCAATGTCGACTGTTGAGACCTGTGGCCGTAGCTAAGGCGGCAGAGAACAGAAAAACAGCTGAGTCGACCGCTGCCAGCGCCTAATATGCCGAGCCGAGAAGGTGCGGGCGGTAATGCGAGGCTCCAGTCATTAGCGCTAAGTGTTCCTCATTATGCTCCCAGAGCCTCTGAAGACCCCAGTCCCTAATTGATCTCATCCTGGCGTTTAGTAACACTTGGGAAAGCAGCGGGCTACTCCGCGCGCTGACAGATACCACGCGCCCCGCAAACTTTGATATTTTGCGAGGCAGAGCCATGTCTTTTCTTCGAGGGTCCGACTCTTTCAAAACTTTGACTCTGGATAAAAACTGGATTCTCTGGAGGGAACCCGGCTGGAAGAAGATCTCGGACCGCAGTGTTCCGTTTCCTCTGGTCCAGTTTCACTGGATGATTCACTTCTTCTAGGAATCATGGCGCGGTTGCGTCATAACGGATAACCCACCTCCAAGAAGAGACTGTAATTAGCTTTCCATCCAGGAGTTAGATAAGAGTATTGGCCGCGCTCCCCGATTGTTCCAGGTTGACCGCTCCGCGAGGTTCACTGAAGCGTCGCGCAATATCTGAGTCATCCCAAAACAAGACGGAGAAGTCGGTGCAGATCAGTGTCACTTGAACGGGGGAGTCGCTTATTTACATGTCTTTTACGTAACTAACTCGTCCAGCGCCATTAGCACAGCTGCCTTCTTTGGAATTCAGAAATGCTTGGGACGTGAAAGAAAGAGAGCCCAAATCACATCCCTTCCTCATTTTCCTCAGATTGGAGCTGCAACTGTCAGGCTTGTTGTTGAGCTGCTGCATCTGTGTGTGCTCCTGTATCTCAGTGTCTCCTGTTCATGTTGTTGTGTTTATTTATTTATTTCTTCCTCTACTGGCATTAGACGCTTATTGTTTTTATTTTTTATTTATGCGTTTTGTATATTTGTGTTTATCATGATTATATCATAACTGGATTTTTTTCATTCACTTTGCGTATGTCTTAATTTCTATTAAATTATTTAGGGTTTTTCCCTTTATTTGTTATTATTTTTATTTATTTATTTATTTTATCATTGCCTTTTGTAATAGATTGTTTCGTTCTTTGGTGACCATTTTTATTCATTAACTTCACAAACATCAAAATTAGTGTTCAGTGTCAAAATAAAATTTATAAATCAAAGAATAAACAAAAGCTGAAATACTCAACCTGTAGCAAAGTTGTATAAAGAAGCGGAAGGTGAAGGATGTGGAAATCCAAGAGCAGAAATCCACATGGAGATAAAAAAAATCGGCAACTAACAACTAAATAAATAGCTCATGCAGGTGTGTCTCACCTCAAAGGAGACGGTCCTGTAGACGTGAGGTGTATGTGTGACGTGGTCAGGACCACCTAGGTTCATGAGGACCTTGAGTCGGCCGCTTGGCTTGCTGTTGCTCTGGAAAGTTCCATCGGGAATTGAGCTGTTTTGCTGCCAGCCGACGTGGCAACTTCATCCAAATGTTTCTTCTGGGACTTGGATCCCACTGCGTCGCTCCGATTCAGCCCTGTGCAGTAAATGACGGGAGAATTATCTTTGCATGGTGCACATGTTGTTCTAATCCCAATCTGTGACTAATCTGTCATCCACTGTTCAATGCTAATTTCAAAGGCATTTCATGGAACACTTCCGCTTGTTGTCTGGGCGGCACTGTGGGTAAACAATAGCCGTGGACTCGATCCTATCACACTCCGGCTTGTCATCGATGCAAAGAGGATTAGAGCGAGATTTGACACGTACAGTGGCGGGAATTATTGGCAGCAAAATCATCTCTGATGTGGCTAATTCCCTCCGCCAGGAAGCACAATTGGATAAAGCGTGGCGCTTCCTAAAAGTGTGATGTCGAGGTATTGATCGGGATCGACGGAACGTTTGAGCTCAGCAGTTTCTGAACGCACCACCGTTGAGTCCATTATCCACCCATCATGGCTGCTTTTGTTCTCAAACCAAACCCCCCCGGGGGGAAGGGGGGTGGGGGGCGCCAATATTGACAACTCCAGATTGTTATCATCTATTAACTCAACTTCCCGCGCCGCCCACCAACTCGGCAGTGACACCCAGAAGCATTTTTATCAACCTTAGTTGGCGTGAAATGTTTCATTAGACGTTTATCTCACCAGGGTTATCAATTATGAAAATGGCTTTCGTTTCATCTCCATGGTCGCAGTGATGTGTTCATCATTTCTTAAGTGAGCATAACCACACTCAAGATGGGTTTAATGAATAGAATTAAGCAGACGCCTGACGTAGCTATTTTAATAGCTAGTTTACACGGAAACATGTTTCGATATTTTACTTGTGCGGGCAAAGAGCCGTTTGTTTTGGCGCAGTCGGAGGAAATCGGAGCAACCAGGAAAGTTCAGCAGATGCACCGCATCATCTCAAGAATGCCCCCCTGGTTGGAGGTCCTTCCCGAGGTGGTGCTGCATCTTGAGGTCTTGTTCAGGAGTGAGGGTAGGATGGAACTGGACAGTTGGGTCTGTGTAGGGAACCTGTCCTCATGCAACCAACTAGCAAGTTATAGAGGGACTCAGTTCACCAGGGGAGGCTCGGAGCAAAACCTCCTCCAAGTGATGACTCTTGAGGATTTGTCAAGCTGTCTCAGTATGTAGCTGGGAGGAGGCCCGGGTCAGACCCAGCTGATGCTCTCAGGAACCTCCGGGTATATAGAAAGGGCAGAGAAGGTTTCCGGGGCAGAGGTAAATGCTGGGTTATGGTCTGAAACAAGGCCAAGCTAGACTGGGCAAAAGCTACAGGAGACCATACAGTAGCTCACAATAGGATCCTGCACAGAAAACTCAGAGTCAAGCTCTGCAAGTTACGTCCTTGCACTGTCTGACAGATTGTTAGTCTTATTCGGCCAACGTGACCGTTGAGGACGCCGGAGGGCGGGGTCAAAGGTTCAAAGGTCCCCCCCCCCGAAATTCAAATAATGATCAACGGTTGCCCCAGAAATGTACATGCAGGTACATTAAATGTGTCAGCGTGCTACTGCACGGGATTGTAAAACCTCAGACGTCTGACCTGACTCTTGAAAGGCCTGTAGGTTTTTTGACACTGGCATTTAAAGAAAAAATGAGCTCTGCCAAATCAGAAAAGGTCATGGCAGCTAACATGAGGCATCTTGTTCTGGACTGGCCCCCAGCGAGGCCGCGCCACCGCCGCGTTTACTCTGACCACAACTTGTTCCTACTCCAGTTTTCTGAATCATCGGCAGCAGACTGAGTCACCGAGGCTCAAAATACTCTTGATAGCTGCTCCTCTGCCGTCATTAAAAAATACATGCTTCCGCTGGGAGAAAGCCGGGGTCACATTTAACACGGGATTCTGAGGCACACTGATGCTGAGACTGGCTTCCTTCAACACACAACAGCCTGTAGCCCTGACACTTTGGTTCTGCCGTCTGCAGTGGTCAGAACCAGATACAATTGGACCAAAGGGGAGGTGAGCTGTGTAAAGGGTGGCTAAGCTAAGCTAATGCAGAAGTATGTCAGAACACTTCCACAGTTTGTTGGACTGTCCTGGGACCCTCTGCAGTGGTCATGAAGGAACCCTGCACCTGAAGCAAAGCTTGTTGTGTGGTGGCTCCTTAAAGAGACCTCTAACCTCGGGAAGGTCCTGGTGCACATCACAGGATGGAGACTTGCTCTTCTAGCTGATACGTGACGTTCTAATTCAACTCCAGGAGAGTCAGAGCTGGTGAACTTTGGTGCTGAGGACACGGAGGACAGATTAACCCGAGTGTAAAGGACCCCAGAGAGGAGCGAGGTGTGAAGTGAGTGTGACAGATGTTTGTGACGGTGTTGTTGACAGTTAACGGTTCGTGAATGTCACGCCGGTTTTCAACCCAAATTTGAGGTGAAATATCTCCAGTTTACCATGGTTTTTCCTTTGATCACTTCAGCCGATGTTGGTCACGGCCATGAAGTCAGAGCAAGTCATGCCTGCCACAGACTCACCAGCTGAAGGTTGAGGGTTTGAGACTCTTCCCGTGTTTGACTGAACGCTCAGTGTTTCTCTGGTTTCCTCCCACAGACCGAAAACATGCAGAGGTTGATTGGTAACATATTGCCGTCTGTCTGAGTAGGTTCGGTCGGACTGAGCTGCTGTTCAGTGTGTCCCCTGCCTCTCGCCCGGGCTAGCTGGGAAGTGGCAGGGAGGAAGTGAATGAAGAGAGTCATCTGTGACCAAACTTGTGACTCACAGATCAGATGCTGACATGAAGCGACAGATGAGGGGAGGATGAGGATGTCGCTCCTCTCGTGACCAGCGTCCTCCTCGACGACACTCGGCAAACTTCATCCGTCACGTCGGCTCCTCCGACACTCAAAATAACACGGTGTCAAATCAGTGGCGCCGTGAGAAATAATTTGTGATTTGTTTGCTGCGACCGTTCATCACTGTCACCCGTCACCGCGTCAGCCACCTGAGCAATTCTCAAGTTAAACACCGCTACGGTGTGAGAGCAACTTGGGAAGCGCTGATGGATTCAAGCTGACGTCTGCGCTGCCTTAAATGTGTGGCTAATTATGAAAGAAAGGAGACTTTGATGGTTTGGTTTCCACCTGGGAGAGTCTCGACCCGACGTGGAGTCACAGCCGACTCGGACTGAATCTGTAATCGGGCTGCTTCTCATGCAGCTCACCACACCTCGCCATATTTCTCGTCATCCTCGGTGTTTTTAGCATTCAGGCGGTGCGAGCTGAGCCTGACGGACGGCCTTTTTAAGACATGGTCCGAGCTCTGATGGAAGGACAGAGTCAGTCAGAACTTTTCTAGCTCATCTCACAAACAGCATTTTATATTCAAGCTAATTGGGGAGGCGGAAAGTCAAGTGCTAGGCTTCATTGCTAATAGCTAAAAAATAAATGTGACTCATTTTCCATTATTCGGAAACGCTTGAAGCCGCCTCCCAACTCCGCCATCGCGTATGAATATTTCTCTCCTAACACAAACACCCGCTGAGCTCTGGCCTCTAAGTGGCTGCGCGTCCCGGATTCAACCGCCATGAACTGTCTGTTTTATTGATACGAGACGAGCGAGTCAGACGGGACGGCCCAGACTGTCAGAGCGAAAATGTTCCAGCGCCAAAATAAATAATTTCTCATAATCACAGTCCACAGCGTCCCGCTTCGCTCTCGAACTGAAAGATGCATGCGCTCCAGAAAATTCCAATTAAGATAAGAGTTAAAGTTTCAGCGGATAATACTCAGTCGGGTGACGACTTGGCGACTCGAGCGGCGTCGGAGCAGGTGATCCTGCCTCTGCTGCTCCATCAACATGTTTTATTAGTGTGTTCCAGAAGTGTGGGAGGGACTTTAGGAGGTCACGTCTGAGAACTATGTCTCTGTCTTTTGACAGTAACTTCACACCAAACACGACTGACATGTCACTGTCGCAGTGCGAGTATAAGACCCAACTGTCTCGCTACGATATTGGAGCGTGGGGTGCAACAGGAAGTATAAAATCCTGAATGACTCACCGAGCGCCTGAGAAGGATCTGACTGACCCAGAGACATCAGCGTCCAAGCCTTTGTTGCTTCCACTGTAGATGTTGACGCGACACTGACTTTAGCCCCGCCCCCCGCAGACAGCCTGACCCTATTTAGCACGACTTCAGGGAAGTTACTTCAGTGGCTGGTGTGAACCACGACTTGGCAACGCTTCATCGTAGTTCACATGGTGTGAAGGTGGAGTCAGGCCACGTCCCGCGACACGTCAGTCCTCCTCCATCCTCCTCCACAAGCAGTTTAGGTTCTAGAACCAGTCAAACTGCAGTTATGTGAGGTGTCCATCTTGTATTTTTCAGTGTGTTTTGTTGATATTCAAAGTCTCATTTTTTAAAAAGTTATTATCCCGACATGTTTGACTTCAGCCATTAGCACAACAATGCTAAGTAGCTAACTTCAATTGTCTCTGTACGGCTTTTAATCCACTACAATCCCAAATAATTACTTATTCTGTCTCCATGGCACCATCACATGATAAAAATTTTAAAAAATCCTGTCAAGAGGTTAGCATTTCCAAGGTAAAGAAAACAGAGTCCCCGGATGAGAATGAAGCTTGAAAACTGGGAAGCCAACGAAAAGCCTCTCACTCCTCTGCTAACATGCTTAGCTTAGCTTGGAGCAGAAAACCACCCTGTCAGCGAGCCAGCTCCGACAGTCACGGACAAAATCATGTGACCACTATTGCACACCGACATGTTTGTCTCATGGGTGAAGAACCCACGTACGATCTGGAGGAGCGACCCCTGATCGATCGCTCGGAGTGACTCTCCCCTGGAATCTCTGCCGAGAAGTTCTGGCCAGAAAATTCCCCTCCGATCAGAACCAGGCCGCCGAGATTTCTTACGTAATTTCCAGCGTCCTCGCGTTGTTGAACAAAGCTCATTGTGAGTCTCTCCTCAAATGGGTCAGAACGCCACTCTATTAATAGCCCGGATCACACTGCTGTCCGCGCTCTGTCTCTCGGCGCAGCGTGAAATAATGCAGTGCACCAGAGAGCGCACAACAAATGGCAGCTAATGCAGAGCCAATGAGGGGTCAGGGGTCAGCCGAGCCCCGGCTCACTGGGATTGTGTCCGGCCCAAATGTCGGGAACAGGACATGTTAGCGTACCGTGGTTCCATGATGTGGAAACACTCATGTTTCAGTCAAAGTCTGAACAGGATATAAGCGTGTGGGACTCGAACCACCGCCGGCATAGTACCAGCAAATTCAAGTGTTTGAGGGACTTTTTGAATTTTCTGTATCATTAGTTTCAATATGAACTTTAATCATGTTTCTGTTTTTGTATTGTCTCGAAAATATAAGCAAAGTATGTCATTTTCAGACACGATTAGATCATTTTTTTTATTTTATGATAAATTAATTTTTTTTTAATTATAAAAAAGTGAAGATTTACTACTATTTTTAAAGGAATAAATGTATTGCAAAGTATGTTAAATACTGCATTTATTTTGTGCTTTACATTTCTTTTTCGTGTTTTACCTAATAAAAATGAGGAATATTTATTTTTATTATCACCTTTTGCGTTGTGTAGATATTTTCCGTTCTTTTTAAATTACATGGCTTTAAAGTTTTAAGTTTAAATAATTAAATGTATTTATCGGAACATGCTTGTCAACAACAAACATCTTGTTTGATACGAGACATTTAATAAAATGTACTCAACATGTAGTTTAATATCAGACTAGAATATCATCAAAAGACAGTAAACTGAACAAATATTTAAGCTTCTTAACTGTATATATAGATATAAGTATCAGTTTTATTCTCAGTCCTTCCACACCTTCAGGCCTTTGACTTCACCCGAGTCTTACTGGACTGTCGAAAGCCAAGCACGTTGCTAACAGAAACGTCTGTCGCTGATAACGTAACAATGTTTAAACAAAGGCGACTGATTCATAATTCACCTTTCTCTGTGGACTCAGACGTCTCCGGATGTGTGAGCAAACGTCGACGGCTGTAACGTCCAGGGAGCTAACCATCCAAATGATCAAAATGGCCGCCTGTGTTGGTTCCACTTCAGTGGCGGCGAGCGTGTGCATGTGCGTGCTTATCGACCGATCGCGCCGCTGCAGAGGGATTCCACTTTTTCCAGCGGCAGAATGTGATGATGGACCTAATAAGGTGAAGGAGCCAAGAGTGCGAAGACCACCGGGGACCAGGGATCGATGAAACCCACCAAATGAGAACGTTAGCTTGACCTGGAATCGCAAGCAATCATCACTCATGTGTTTAAACCCAGCCCACTTCATCCCTTCACTGGGTTTCAGAGGGCCTGGGGCTCTTCCCAGCTGGCTGGGGCGAGAGGCAGGTGGCACCTCGACCTGCCTCCAGTCTGACACACACTTTCACAGCTACTGTAGGGTCATCAATGAAGCTGGGAGGAAACCAGAGTTCACAGAAAGAACGCAAAAGGACACTCATGAGAGGTTCCTCAACCAGAGGTTGATATCTTTTTCTCGTACTGGACCCATAAAACCCTGGAACAAATCAGGGTACTGTCATCTATTGTGAATGAAAAATAAAAAGAATAATGGTAAAATGGTTGTTACTCGGCAAAAATGTTCCTATTCTAAAGTGATGGAGACTGGAGGCAGATCTCCAGTCCACATATGGACAAGCTCACACATTAGTACAATTTTGAAGTCGAGACACGAGTTCCTGGTTCACCACAGACTCCGAATGTAACGGCTCCTTTCTCTCTGTCTTCCAGCTTGGCGGCGTCGAAAGAAGCCGCGGCGAGGAAAGCCGCCTCGCCGATGCCGCCCTCTGAGTTCTTGGACAAACTCATGGGCAAAGTCTCGGGCTACGACGCCAGAATTCGACCGAACTTTAAAGGTAGGCGCTGCCACCAAGACTCAGTGGGATAAGGCGGGAATGTAGCCAAGTCCTGAGATGACAGTTTGCCGTCTGCACATGTCTCTAACACCTATTTTGAAGGTTAGCTGTCGGCGGGAGCAGGTTTGTATGGAGGTGAAATTCCCGACTGTTCAGTGCTCTTGCTCTGGTTGTTGTTAACTTGTCAATCTGTTTCATTCACTCCCTCCAGTGTTCAACAAAGGTAAATTTGCCCAGAGCCTAGCAACTCAGATGTCGACTGCATTGCCCCCCCACCCATCCTTGCACTTGAAGCCCCAATCAGACCGTTAAGCGCATTTCCTTTAGCAAGTTGGCTACATTCCTTGGTGTCCACACGATATCCTGAGTGCTTGTTTTGGTGGTCAAGGTAATGTGCCGCTGGACTGAATACGCTACATGAGTCGTGGATGATGCTGATAATGATAAGTGACCTCTCCCTGAATGGAAGCTCCCAAAAGACACATGTCAGAGGTTTCTAACGCGGACAGCGACTCGTGCGACACGAGGAACTGGGGCGCCACATTCATCCTCCACCTAAAAAGGCCCCGAAATTCAAACCCAATTGGACTGAAACTGGACAATCTGCAGATTCCTGGTGTCACGGTATGAGGTTTCTGCTGTCAAGGCTTTTATTTTGAAAGTTTTTTCCCATCACTGGCTGCCCCAGTCAGCTGCTCCCCTTCATTTCTGTCCCTGGTTAGCACAAACCCAGGGCCCAGGGGCCCAACCCTGGCCCGGCTGGTCGCTTCAGAGGGACCGCGGGAGCTTCAAGCCACTAGCTCGACATCTGAAAATAACATAAAGCTCCCCAGTGCTCATTGACGTCACGACAATGTCAGTGTTTGGGCTGGAGTTTATCAACATCTGTGAGGTCCAAATCCATCCAGACATGAGAGAGGGTGAGCAGACGAGAGAGCTTCAGAGAGGAAAGGAGGACATCTCATGAATCTTGACGCCAAACACAAACAGGTTTGCTAAATTTAGCCGGGAAGAATTAAAATAGAGACGTGTTCTGTTTCGACTCATTTCCTGCTGTGCCAGTTTACTTCTCTTCTCCCTCTAACTTGCTTCAGTAGTGAGACTGAGTTTGACTCTCCAGCTGTCAGAGACGATAGTGGAAACCTGAAACTGGGATCATATCCCTCTAACTTTCCATCAGAGAGTCGGTCCTTCGCAGTTCCACGTTTCTACATGTGCGGACAGAGATTTGACCCGAGGTCACATGACAACTCCCTGGATTTACTTGTATTCCTACTCCTGTATTTGTGGTTGATATTGCCAGAAGCTTGAATTGTATTTTGATATTATTTTCAATATCAGATTAATTTAAACCCTTTTGTCTTTATTGACATTGGAAAAAACACTGCGCTTTCTTCATTTTTATTTATATTTATTTATTCTTTTAAATTGGATCTTGATTGTTTTTTTTTCACATTTTAAAATAGCATTATGGTGAAAATTAAATAATGCACATAAAATCAACAATTATCGTGAATCATTTGGTTTCTCAGAAACAAATTATTGTTATTATTATTATTATCAAAAACAGATTCTTGACTCTGTAAGTAGAAAGTATATGTATTCAATCTCTTTTAACAAGGTTCTAAGTAACTTGTATCAGTAATATTATCCCTCAACTCTGTACAATTTTAAAAAAAAATCTGCTGTTAAAAATCATCTGAGAAACTTAAATCGTTGCATCTTTTTTTTTTTCAGCTTGCGAGTAATAGTTTGGTATTAAAAGAAAAGCCACAGATTAAAGTCCATCACCTTCATCTATCCTCCTCCATCCTTCTGGTTCTCTTCCTCTTCTCCATCTCCGACACCGTCTCTCCTCTCCATGTGTCCTCATCACCTGCCTAACTGCGCCTCCAAACTTCTCCAAAAGACACGAAACTGCTCTCTGAAGTGGTGTCAGAAGTGGGATAGGAAAGCTGCCCAGCAGCCTTCAGGCGTAGGAAGAAGTGTTGCAGGTTTTTCTGAAGAGAAAGTAAAGTAGAAAGAAGTAATTAACTCTCATGTCACAGGAACATCAATGGGTGAAAAAACCTGAGCTTTGACTCACTTCTTGGTCTGTGGCTGGATGAGCTGGAAAATCGAACGACTCCAGGGCAGAAGCAAACTCAATGACAGCAGAGAGAAAGCGTCAGTCATGATAGCAATGGTGTGAAGCACCATCACGATCCAGTGGGAGGAAAGATGAGCTCTCGCATTGTAAAACCTTCAGTCTCCTCCTGGTTTTTACTTCTGAATTCTTCAGCTGTCTGGTGTGATTTAGCGGGACTTTATTGGAGCAGCGACCTTTACAAATCAAATTTTATAACCGGCGAATGTGACGGCGGCGATAATTCAGCGCGTTTTAATTGTGTTCCTCCGTCATTTAATAGAAGAAATGGAGAAGTGTGCGACGTATTTAATTGCGAAGATGTTCCCCGGGACACAGGCTCGACAAGTTGGCTACACCTCCATCCCCCGTCCTAAAATAAGAACACTGGTGACTGGAAAGTGAGGCTCCTCTCACTCACCTCATCGCACCGACTCATTCCGCGGTGCAGATGGGAAGGAGGGGGAAAGTTTGGCGGATGAGATTCGCCCGCAGCTACCAATGTGTCAGCATGAGAGGAAATTACAGTGATCATGACTCGGGTCCACTCTGAGGGTAAAAAGCTTCCAATTGATGTAGCAGGTTCCTCCGTCGGGAGAGAGGGGGACACCGAGCGCCGCTGACATATTCGGGACAAACCATTTATTATCCATGAGTTCATTTGTTCCTCCCTTCTCCCTCTTTTCTTCATTTCCTTTTTCATTTATTTCACTCAGCTTCACCATTCAAGTCCAGCCGCCCGCCGCTCCTCTGGCAAATCAATTATCAGCATTACTTCTTTGTCCAATGAGGTTGGTCCCACGACCTCGGCCAAGTCAGGTTTTATCTGGGAACGTTGACTGCACGGACCTCTTGTTCCGACCTGTGTGCACATGAAGTTCATAGGTCAAAAATAATTCGATTGAATAACTTTCAGGAAAATAATACAATAAATCTGATCACATATGGTCAACATCTACTTTTGTAAGAGAACTTTTAAAAATTAATTTTCAATTATTTTTTCCCCCAATAACAATAGTTTTCTTCGAAACATTTTTGGCAGTAATGTCTCAGAAAAGTGGACAATGTCTGTTTTAGGCCACCACCTGTGGTGTCCAGCTCTGGAGTGACCCAGAGAACAAGAGTTTCTCTGCCTGGACTCTCTGAGAGAGAGAAGCTCAGTCATCCAGCAGAGACTCAGAGGGGAACCTCTGCTGCTCCAGGACAGAGAGCAGTTGTCAGGACTTGAAAATAATAACCTTTCGACAGAGAAGGCTACAAGCAAATGTTGGCTTCTCTCTGAGGATTTTTCTCTCGCTGATCATCACTGGGATTTACGGAGAGAGCAATGTGAAATAAAGGGATTAGTTCCAGAGAATGCCGAGTAGCGAGAGCAGGAGAGAGGAGCAGTTGTGGAGCAGAAGGTCGTTGTTGGAAAGATAACCGCTGAGCTCGCAGGCTTGCGGCCGTCAGTGGTCGTCCTTGCTGCTGGTCGTGGTGAGCGATGAGAAGGGGCAAGGTTATGGACGAGTGGGTGAAGGGGGGAACTCCAGTTCAGTCCATTCATCAACGCAGGTGCACGCACACAACTACAGGCCAGATTCCTGAGGAACAACAGCTGTATTATTCTTTTCATGGTGTGCCAATCCATCTCCAATCTTCTGCTAGAATATTAAAAAAACTAGGTCCTCCATGTCGCTGTGTCAGCAGTCGAAGCTACTCCTCATGGTCGTAGCCAACACTCGTGTAGAATGTCTGACATGATACGGCTGTCCCCTGCTAGGACATGCGCCACCACCAACAACCCCAGTCAGGCTTGTCAAACTTAAGGCCTGAGGGCTGCCCCTGCTCCTCTTAAATTCCATAGTGTCTTCCATGTTGCACTGCAACATCTTTTCTTCAGCCAGGAGCTGCCAGAGCAGGTTCCCCACCTGCCTATTCTCATGGTTGGTTAACTTTAATGCGGAATTTTTTCAGGAATTTCCATCTCTTTTAGCGTGTAGCATTCATCTTCACCAGTCTAGTAACTTGAGTGACTTCATTTAGATTTGCACAGTGCACTTCTCCCGGCCAGCTGGGAGGAGACCAAGGGGTCGACCCAGGACCAGGTGGAGGGATTATATCTCTTCACTGGCCTGAGAGCGTTTCAGGATCCGAGCTGGTGGATGTTGTTAGGGAGAAGGGGGATCGCGGTCCCAGTCGAAGCTGCTTCTCCCGGAATCCGGCACAGATAAGCGGATGAGGATGGATGGATGGATGGTTCCTCAAAGATCGAGGCTTTTTTTACCAAATTGTCCTACGATACGTGTTGCTTGACCTCAAGAAAAACACCAAGACCATTCTGACCTCTGATCTTGGGCACAGTTGGGACAAATCCGCTCAGCAACTGCTCTTTGGTCCAACGTCAAACTTTCATTGGGTGTCACACGTGACTTTATTTTGACCACGACAGATACTGCAAAGGGGATAAAGTGCTGGGGAGGTCCATCCATCCTTCCACTTACACAAAGGTGCATCACAAGCTGGCGTGAAGACTTACCCCAACAAAACTCCTCCACATCAATTTGGAGACAAACGTATCCGCAGGGAGGCATCCAGGAGGCAAAGTGTCTTGCCACCGCAACTGCCCTGTCTGTGACTCTCTCATGGATGAGCGAGTGCCTCACTCAGTCCCCAGGAGACAGATCTGCTTGTATCTTGTTGTTCCAGTCGATGCGCAGAGGTCTGAGCACATTGGCAAATCTTGTTGAGCTGGGTCTTCTGACTCAGCTCTGTCAACATATTCTACTGTCACTACCTGCTGTGGTGTCCATGCTGGTGTTCTCCCATCCCTCTCCTTGAGTGGAGCCTGCAGAGGTGAGACAGTAGTTATTAGCTGTCAGAGCCTGACGTTCATTTGCTCTTATCAGCACTTGTTTAATGGATACTTAATGGGATTAATGGGCATAAGGTAATGAGTGTGGGATGAAGGAATGGCTGCACAGGGAGAAAAATGAAAGAGAGAGGACGGAGTGGAAGAGTGAGGGGTTGCGGTGCACAGCAAATGGCAGCCTGACTTGAGGGCATTTGTTTATGGCTGGGGATCGGAAAGGACCGCAGATGGTGAAAAATGCAAACGGGATCACAAACTGCAAACATAAGAAGTGTTTCCGCTAGCCTGGCAAAGGTACTTTCCCAGTGGGCTCGGGAATGCTGTAGTACATTTGTAGAGACATGAATAAGCAGAACGGAACACCTCCTGCTCCGTTTGTTTTTCGTTTTTTAGACGGGATGAGGTCGACAGGATTGAAGTGACATCCTTGCCCAGAGGAAGGTCTCTTTAAATCTTCGAAATGAGGGCCCCCCCCTCCTTTTTAAGTCGGATATTTGGAGGGGAACTACATTGCACGGAGCGGAGGGATTTGAATGTCGCTGCAGAGGTGACTCTCCCGTGAGTTATGACGAAAATATTGATCACGCTTCAACGTCTAGCAGGAGGAGGTGGAGCGGCAAGGGCAGCGAAGAGAGGAATATTGAACAGGCAGATGGAAAAGTTAGAAGTGCAAGGCAGATGAGGATGACGCATCAAGTCAGAACACTTTGGAAATGCGTGTTCGGAAGGAGCGCGCATTAAACCTCTTTCAAGCTCACGGACCACCACAAAGAATCACGTTGTCCCAAGTGGAAACGGGGTATTTATAGAGCGAGGAGAAGAGTATTGTTTTACATAATCTTTATTCAAAGAGACACCCTCCAGAGAGGCCGGAGAACAACTTGAACAAACCACCAGAACAGAAGAATCTCTAATTAGAGCCCATTCAATTATTCAGGTTGGGTAAGACTCTGTTTGGAATCCCTCTTAATTCAAAGGCTGCAGACCATGTGAGAGAGTGGAGCTGAAGAGATAAGGTCATCCCACTTGCACCAGACCTTAAGTGACTCAGCAGGCAGGCCGTTCTTTATACGTATAGAAACGTGATTCGGAGATTTTGGCCCATAAGCCACGACCGCCCACCAAACCAACCCTGAGGTCCTTGTGAGCGAAGGGGTCTCACACTCTACAGACCTTCTATACTGACAGATAACAGTCGTGCTGGCTCTGGCATCTCTGGCTGCCTCCCGGGTGGCTTTCTACGAAACCCTAAAAACCCTTGAAAGCTTCATCACAAACTGACCTGGGAACAACTCGATCGCCCGCCCCCCCAAAAAAAGAGGCAAGAACTCCTTATTTGGTTGAAGATGATACAGTAACAGAGTTTCAGTTCAAGACATTGATGTGGCAAAATAAACTACATCAATTACTACAACTACAGCACTTTTTCAGGAGAAGTTGATGTGACAAGTCATTGGAAGTCAAGTGACGCCCAACTAACATGAGTGTCGAGTCTTGGACGAACTTACTATTCGAGAAATGACAGAGTGAAACTCCAAATGACACCACAACTACATTAGCATTCTCTGGAGGTACCCGGCGTCTGTGGCTAATGTGTTCACAAGGAGGGCAGAGTGGCTTCATGAAAGCCCATTCAGTCACAAGTGAACTCTCGACACGACGAATAACCAGGAGGAGAAAAGCCTCTTCATCAGTCTGAGAAGTGTCAGATGAGGAAGAGGCTTCATCAGAGCTGAAGTCTGTTTTGGATAATCATTTTCAGCCAAACACAAAGCTCTGAAAAGCCGAGAGAATGGATTTCGCTCATTACCCGTAATTAGCATTTATTAGCGCTGCAGGCTGCCGGCGATGCAAACTCCACCCGAAAATAAACCCAACACTTGATGTGGCTTTAACGGCGAGATCAGACAGCCTGTTGTTCGACAGGCTGCACGGCCACGGGGCTAAGCTCAGGCTTAGCCCTGACACAAAGAGATTGCAGCGGGGAAAAATTGCCTTTCATGGATCGTGCAGATTATAGAGTTGAAGTCACCTGCCGACAACAGTTCATGCTTGTGCTCCAGACTTTTCATCTGTCTCAGCTGCAGTTTATTTTTTCTCCCCGGCTGACAGTGACAGAGAGCGAGATCGCCGCCAGACCTCTATTTGGCGCAGACGCCATCCCTCACCATGACAGTCGTCAAGTACAGCCAAGCAGGCCGGCCGCCGGTTACCCAGATCACCGAGGTTTGGAGGAGAAATTAGCTATCGATCAGCAAACGCTCCCAGACAAGACTTTGTCTGGTTAGTTGGGTTAAGACAAAAACTCCTTCACAACTGCTAATCCTTACCCAGGAATTATTACGGCGACATTTTCTTAAACCAGTCAAGAGAGAAACTAACTGTGACGTCAGAATCCTCGCTGGCTAACATTGTAAAATGTGTCCCGCTAACTTAAGATAAATCGATAATGGAAATGTTTGTTTATTGTGCCACTATAGAGCTACAAAACTGCATAGTGGTCACCAGGATGCAGCGCCCTCTTTTGGGAGTGTCTTGAGGACAACCCTGAGCGAAACCTGTTAAAGGACGGAGAATTTATTTTGAGGAAAAATGGGCCACAGATCCGTCCACTTGCTCGCTCCCATTAAAGCCTGGATTGGTTCCAGCAACAACACAATGTTAGGAGTAGCAGAAAAAGATGGAGTGATGAAGACTTCCAAAAGGCCCAAAAGCAAAATTCACCTTACCTTGCCTTAAAAAAACGATTGTTAAAGCAAGGTCTGTTGGCTAAGCTTGGGTTATTTCAGCAAGCTTTACATCGGAGGTGCACAAAACCATGCAGGGACGCAAAGAATCCTTCAATATTTAAAGTCAATATTTACCCCAATACTTCACTTCCATGTCACATAGTTGCAACACATGTTCCAGGTCGAGCCACATCCAGGGAACAGGTACAATCTGATGTACTGGCAGAAGCTAAGGTAGATCCCAAGATACAAAAACTTGGTATGGCGGGATAGTTACATGAATCCAGCTGGAAACGGTTCACCTCAACAGTACTCATCAGAGGTGGGTAGATGGTGATAGAAAGCAGCTTACAAGACAGGAAAGTGTAGACACGCCATTCCCCCGCCTCTCCCTCTAAACCTAACCCTCCAAAACACATGGCTGACCTTAACCAGGACTCTGGACCAAACTGAAATTATCATGACCCAGTTATTTTGAAGTTTAAATCCTCAAATTAACCATCCTCACAAGGATAGCTAAACCAGGTACACACACACTCAGCCAAGCTTAGGAACATGAAGGAAGTTGGACTGAAGATTTTCACACTAAATGACATTGTGTTCCGTTGTGTTGGACAGACATTGGTGTCAGAAGTGTCCCTTCCCCTGAGCAATGGACAGCAGAGTTGGGCTGTTATTTTCGGGGACTTTCCTGATTGTTACCTCCATATGTAACTATTTCTAGACGAAACAACAAACTTTGAAGAACTTCTTGTTGTACCGTTGTGTTGTACCGTCATGTTGTACCGTTTCCACGAATCGAGTCGTGCCATTCCTAAAACAAGGAAATGCCATCAGGAGTGTGGATCCTTCAGGTACTTAAGGTGTTTAACTCAGGAGAGAGACATGTTCTGAAGTAGGCATTGAAAGGTCAGAACACAAAAGTTGGTAAGTCTGCACTTCCACCCATGAATCAGACCTAAAAAGGCCCCTCTTTATGGTGTGTCTCATTTCGTCTTCCATCTGCATCGGTGTTGAAGATTTACATTTCCTGGTGCGGCGGGAGTCGACTCCTCTGTCATCTCGATGGTGTATGGCTCCATTTCAGCCACATTACTTAAAACTAATGGCGTCCGTTTGAAAGGGCGGACAAAAAAATGGAATTTCCTTCTCGGAATTGGGGATCATTTATCCACCCTCACGGGCTCCATTCCTGTCGCCAGAGACGGATCATTGTGAGGGACAAAGAATCCATTTCTGTTTGACTGGTCGGGAGCCACGCTGGTGTGTGGGACTTGGTGCCCATCAGACGAACCAAAAAGGCCGAATGAGGCAAAACATGAAACGAAGCCGGTTTGACATGTAGTCTTTGCATTCTCCCCCAACCCCTCCTCCTGATCTGATCTTTCTCTCTGGCCTCTTGCATCTCCTCTAGTGCATTTTGCTAGTGTTAAGTCAGCTACTCTTGATAAGAACTGCATTGCAACCCTCCTCTTCCTCCTCTTCATCCTCGTGCATCGCCTCTCCCGCCCGCCGCAGTTATGGCAGTAGTACTTTTCCAGACTAGTGCATCCCCCCTCCCTGCTATTGCCTTCACAGTATGTTGCCTCCCCCTCTCCTCTCCCTCCTAACCCCCCTCCACTGCCACACACTCACCCCAGCTGAGTGTTGGCAGCGTTGCGACACCGTAGATAATCGAGCCTTGCTGTCTTGTTTCGCTCCTTGATAGACAAAAAGCCGTTGTTTTCCTTCTTGAGGACAAACAACGAATAGTTTGGTAACCTGTTGCTAGAATATTTCTGTGTTTAATTCTGATCTTTTTTTTATTAGACCCCAAAGGCTCCAAAAATGAGGCTACTCACAAGAAAGGTACTTTCCTTTTCTTTTTACGTTTACCCCTTTTTTTTTCTTCTGTTCTTCCCTGTCCGCTGATTTGTTCTCGCTCATGCAACGGTCTGGCATTTCCCCAATATTGAGGAATATTAGGGAAATGCCTCTCTTGGTTTCAGCCACGTGCTCTCGTGAGTTCAGTGGGCCCTTCTTCAGAGTGTGGTTCCGCAGTTTGACGCCACTGAGGCACTGCAACTGGTGGCATCCAGCAAATCAAGTGGACTTCAGATATTGTGACGCAATGTTGGTAGTTAAAATTGACACTGAGCAACTGCTCTTGGAACAACAGTCAACACAGACAACAACATCAAGGTTCTTAAATGCCAAACTGGAAACAGCACGAAAGTGACACATCTGATGAGAGACCAAAAACATGTACATCTTTTAGTAATAATGGTACCCAACAGAGGGCTCCTGTAACAAGACCACTCATTTTTAAAACAGCTCAGAAAGCTTTTCTCGTGGGCTGACCATTAAATATTGGCTATTATTACTGATTTAAATGATGCCTTTTGCATCCTTGAGTTCATAAGTGGAGAATGATTCACTTTATAGTCGGATGTACTTTTTATTTCAAATTTTCTAACCTAAAACAATGAATACATTACAGCAATGAAAGGCTTAGTGGAATACATTGGATAAGATTGAGATCTCAGAAAAATATCTATACAACTGAAATATATATATATATTTTTCCTTTTGTTTTGACTCACTATGAAGTGGTGAAGTTCTCTTAGTAGCAAGTCATACCTACAATAGGTGGGAGGAAAAAAGACATTTTAAACATCCTTCAATCTTAAACTACAATTTATGCCAATGTAAATGACGAAAATGAAGAAATATAAAACCCTCTGTAGAGCACAGATCTCAGCGACATGGTTATTAATGGGCATGTTTCTGAGAACTACAGTTGAAGATTTGAACCCACAGCATCTCACTTTTCACACTCAGCAGCCTGGATGAGCCACTAGATCAGACATGTTCTGTGTTGCTGTTAGTTGTCGCAATAGTCGTCGCTCACGGTGGCATGAGGTGTGGCAGAAAAGGCTGCGGCGGTGCTTACGGTGCTTGAGTATTTCTTGCGAGTTACTCGACGGAAAGCTTTCTCTCAGCTCATTGGCTCATTAGCCCGACATGATTAATCTCACAGCACAAGGGTCTGTATCATAATGGCTCCTGTCAGCTGTAGCTAATGTGTTTGTGGGCTGAATTTGCATCCACGGAGACAGAAAACAACCTCGGCGGTGAAACTTACGCTTCGGTTCTCGTCCGTAACGATGCTATTGGGTTAAAGTGGCCGATGTTTAAGAAGAATCTGCTCGTGGAAGATTCGATTTATTCTTGCTGTTGCATCTGCGAATGTGTGTTGATGTTGTGGTAGAATCAACGAGGCTTATGTAGAGATTAGACTCGCCACTGACTCACACACAAAGGCTTTCGTTTCACTCACTTGACTCTACAAGAAGAGTTGTGTACTACGCTTGTCACCAGCTGTTGCTCCAACTGTCGCCCAGGTTTAACTTCATTGACATTATGAGGCTCAGAAGAACTGGTGTCTTGGAGCAGTGAGCTCCGGAATCCACCCCGCGTGTCTCCCACTAACATCAATGTCCTCTAATACCGCTCCTCCTGGGCCTTTGAGCCTCTTCTAGTCTTCTGTGGTTCTCCTCACCAAGTTCTTGCTGCTCATGAGGCACAGGTGATTCTCGGGCTTTCAACAGGGCATGCATGAGCACATCCACTCCCTCACACCCTCCGTGTCGGACCAAGAAGAGGAGAGCTATTGTCCGGTTTGCATACCAGAGACGGTGCAGGTTACCAAGCGTTGTTACCTGGTACTTGGTCCAACGCTGGTGTGCTGTTGTCACGAACAGCCATCAGCAAGTTTAAAGACCTGTCTCACCACTTTGGTTATGTCCGGGCAACGACTAGCTCTTCGGCATATGCCGCTCTGCAGTGGCACCAGCTACCAAGGCTGAGGTCCTCCTCATGTGTGTTACTTCCCCTGGTGCTAGTGAGGCCATCAGCCACGCCCCCTGGACTCACAGCGTCCATCACACCTTCACTCATAGCCACGTACTAACAACTCAACCATCCTGTTTGCAATGAAGAACAGACTCTTGCGGTGGGAACCAGCAACAGTGACGCGTTTAGGGTCCAAAAGAATTTGCGGCGTCTGATTACTCTACGTAAGTAATGTGTTGGTTTTGCAGACTTAAGACTCCAATTACCTCCCGAGTTGATTCTGTTGCCTGTACCGCAGACGGTGTTCTATATTAGCGGGCGGCGACTCGTCTGCCTCCGGGCGGCTCCTCCGCCAGCGCCACTCACGAGGAGGGGAAAAAAAAGAAAAGTTAATAAGAGACGTTTTCTCATTTGCATGTTCAAATAAGGGATCAGTTGTGGTGGGAAACAAAAGCGTGGAGATGATGCTATTATTCACCAGAGAATTTAATTATTGGGCGCAGAATAGTCACATTACTCCGCCGGTTCTGCTGCGCCTGCGTTTTGATACAAATAGGGAAGCGAGGAAGTCATTACAAGCCGCTTTGACTCAAATGATACTGCATATTTATTTTTACGTCCAAGCTATTGAAAATGAAAAAGCTAAATGAAACGATTGAAAAGAAAATGAACGACCGAAAAAAAGCTCTAGTTTAACAGTTTAGCTGTAGGATGCATACATAGGACTGAGGTGGGAGTCTGGGCCACACAGGCATAAATCGGACTGGACTCTCTCCCGCTACACATGGTCAACAGTTCTGCTCAGCTTCTGTATTCCCTCAAAATAGGGTCATCTGGACCATTGATTCTCAAGAAGAGGATCAGCTCCTCTAAGTCTGGGACAAAGGTTCTCAAGTATCTCGGGTCTTGTCCAAGTGTGAGGGGAAGATGGAGAAGGTCAGACTTCTTCAGTCAACAAGACTCTGTATTATGGTGAAGAAAGAGCTGAGCCAGAGGACAAAGCTCTCCACTGATGTAGAAGCTCAGCCTGGAGGGAAGAACCTCAACTCTTACATGAGAAGCCAGTTGAGGAGACTTGTCAGGATGTCTCCTGAACTGAGCAGTCAGTGCTGTGGGAGGTTCCAGTGACCTGACCTCAGATATCTGTAAGAGGTTGAATGAATGGATTAGAAATGGCCTACAGATGTAGATCTAAAAAAACAGTCATCACTGAAGCAGCCAACACAAAGCACTCGTCGCATCAGTCAGAAACAAAAAGCGACTTCACGAAACAACTCTTTTCCTCCCCGCAGGTTCTGCAGGTGAGAAAGCCCAAACGTATTCCCCCGTTGAGCCTCACCTTCACAGCTTTGCGTGCAGCAGCGACTCTGAAGTCAACGGTCGAGTTTGGATTCAGGCAACTTTAGTAAAAACGTCAGATTTCGAAGGCGAGGTGAGCTTCAGCGGAGGAGACAGCAGGAAGGAGAAGAGATGAGGTTCATGTAGGAAGGAGGGAAGAGATGGGAACACGCAAGAGAGATGAGCGGGAGGTAGACACGCACAGGGACAAACTCAATGGAGGAGAAGAGCTGATGAAATAATAATGCATGTTCGGAACCGTAGCAGAAATCCATGTAATGTTACAAGGCTGGGACTCCACGAACAAGGTTCACTTCAGATTTGGACGACACAAACTCCCTTCACACGAAACTCAGAGAACACAGAACTATTTTTAACACCAGCTACACCAACACAGAATCAAGACGTCACGTATTGTCTAGTGGACTTCGTCCTTCGATGTTGATGCCGATGTCAGCTTTCGTAAGACTTTCAGCTGAATCATTTCGATGCCCCTTTGTGTCTACTGCACCTTGTTTGACCATGTTCTTGACTCCAGGTGCCACATTTCCAACACCGTGAGTCAAACAAGTGTCTATATTTACCAAGCAACAGCAAGTGCACCGTGATCCGTTTCAGGATGGAAGTCTGACTTGTGTGCCAGCAACCTGGGACCATCGAGTCTATGGTCAGTATGAGACGCCTCAGGAGTGGGAATGTGTTGACAAGGGAGACTTTGAACTATAAGTTAGAATCAACAGAAGGCAGCGCCTCCCAGTGGTGGAGATTGTTGTCACAAAGCTAGACAAAAAAGCGAACATGCATATTTGAAATGACCCTAGCTCCGCGAAGGTTCACGCTCACTGCAAAGCCCACCACCAAAACACAGTCCAGATACACCCGAGTCAAGTGTGAAGTGGGCGTCTCAGTAGGAAGACGCATTCATGATCATTGCCATTAGAGTTAATTCAACAGTTTCTGAAAGCAGATCATGAGACTGTTCTGATGCACACAACTTCTATGATGAGTTCAGAGAGAGGGCGCTAGACAACGAGAGCCTAAGTACGCCTAAAAGTGATGTTACTTTCGAGCAAAGGCCTGTTGGTGGTGCTGTTTCACTGGTGGGAGCCTCATGGAAAACCACACAGAAAGACACCTGGACATAGACTTGATAACTGGCAGAGTAACTGAAGAATGAAAGTCTTGTGGTGAAACTTTGTTTTAGATGATATAAAATACTTTTTGATTTCTTTTCAGTTATTACTATGTTATAAGGGTGGAACATCCCGCCACTCACGGCACTGTTGCCAGATGTTGAAAAGCTGGTGTCGCGTGGAAATATGGACATATTCTTAACAATCCGACGGCTATAAAACCCAAATAAATCCACCTGTATATAAATGTCAGGTCGAGTTCTCCGACAGCTGAATTGGAATATGTTGTTTGTGGCTTGTAGTTTTACGACTCTGGACCCAAAGGTTGAAGCTTAAACTTGACATTGTTTTAGCGACATTGTTTCCATGTCAGATGGTGACTCCCAGTGTGACAAGAGAGGCTACTTTGGGGGGGGGGGTCATGATATTTTTTGGGGGGCTTGTGGACGATAAAACCGTCACAAGTAAGTGGGACCAAGTGGGATTGGAACGACCTCAGGAGCAGTTCAGAGATGGGAAAGGCAAGAGTGAGAGATGGGCAGGAGAAGAGAGAGGGGGGAGGAGGAGGGCGGAGAGATTGCTCTTCCAGCATGTTCAGCAGAATCCAGTCAGCAGGTCAGACCCCGCAGCCACGCTCTGCCGTCGGCAGCAGCCGTTCCTCCTGATTAGAGGCTCGGCTCTGCTCCTTCTGTTATGGGATGTTCAGAGCATATTACACACAACTCACCTACTCGCTCTGCCGCTTTATGCAGATTAATGTTAGGCCAAGGGATATTTGTCTGCTCTAACCCTCCCAGGTTCTCCCTCCACGCACGGCTCAAACCTATAGATTTATGCTGATCCAGGCGCCCGCTTTCACCCAGGACTCTTTGGAGTTTGATCGCACTGGTGACGTTTTAATGGGACGCAGCATCTGGCAGTTATTTCACCTTTTTTGCGTCAGAAAAAAGGTGCCGGTGCGTGGATTCATCCGAGTGGCTTGTCTCAGCCGAAGAACATCTTAATCATGCGATTGCTGCAGAGAGCTAACGCTGCAGAAAGATTACTGCAGGTCGGAGCACAGAGAGGGCTTTTAGTGGATGCAGAGTGGAATCCCCACCCAACCACACACGCACACACACCTCCACTCATAGACACAACACATTTAATGGGCCGCACCATTCGTCAATAAACAGTATTTTTGTGTTTCTTAGTGATCTGATGATGGACTCTGCACATGAACCAGATGAGTTATGGAAGTACAGCGGTCCATCGGTTCTCGACCACAATCCGTTCCAGACGGCCGTTCGAGAAGCGATTTGTTCGAAATCTGAATAGATTTTTCCCATTACAATGAATGGAAAAAGAAATAATGCGTTCCAAGCCTTAAAATAGTCTTTTGTAGGAGTGAATGTAGAGTGTCTGCTGCAGGTGCGCTGTTCCTCTATGTGTGTGGCCGCTGCATGTGGGAGGGGTTGCCGAGTGAGTGACGTCTCTCCAGAAGTGAAGAGGTGCCCGGTGCGTGTCCAGCTCTGAATGTGCGCTTCTGTGCAGTTTGGCTGTGACAAAGTCATAAACCAAGTAACGCTCTGTCCCAGACTCGCCTCATCCCTGTCCCAGCTCCAGCCCACAACAGGACATCAAACCCTGGAGTGCACGCTCCAGCACCTCCCCTGTGACCCTCTACCACGGTCCAGTGCGGAGACAGGAAAGGTTTTCCACCTCAATATGAAGAAAAAACAGTCAGTAAATGTAGCTAACGGGACACGTCTGCGTACAGAGTGCATCGTGGGTCAGCTGATCGGTCCGCGCACGTTATGTTTTTTCCGGCTTTTTTTGGGGGCGTTCGAGTTCTGGATTTTTGTTTGAAATCAGAAGCAAAAAAATCTGGAAATTTTTGTTCGAAGTCCGGGACGTTTGAAAACCGAGGTACTGAGCTACAGGACTCATTTTCTCTATTATTTTTTGTTGCCCCCCCCAGGAAGAAGTAAACGTTTCGCGCCCCCCAACTCTCAGCCGCTTCTGTAAATAGTATCATGTCTCTATAAAAATATTATCATTGCACCTCTGCATAACACTGCATCCTTGTTTACATGAAAGAAAAAAGAAATAAACATAGATCAACTTACAATACAGAACAAAAATTAACAATGTTTTTGTCTGTCACAGAAAAGACTTAAAGTGCATCAATTTGCCTGAAATTAAAAATCTTGAGTGGATGTGCAATTATACTCTATTCGAGTACGGCAACAAAGTATGTTCCCCGAGGTTACATTTACTGCTTTAACTCAACACTGTCCTACAGCTGCAGGCTGGATCTCACACTGTGTTTGTTATGAAGTTTTATGTCATATTTGTGACCATCAGAGGGCGCAGTGCTGGGGGTGACCGCAGAATTACGGCACAGGCGGAGTAACTGATTCCAATGTAAATGAAAACTGATGACATGACAAGAAGAAATACTTCATCTTATCCTTGACAGGAAGTAAGTTTGAACTGGGCACATCACACATCACACAAGACAAGGATGAGGCCGTCAAAGTCTCGGCTTATGACTCGAAATAAATTATATTTACGCCAGGCAAATTAGGGACAAGTCACTCGCACTCTCCTGACCAGGATTATCTTTGCTGTAAGCAGAAATAAATTACAAGCTATTCTTGTTACCAAAACAAACTCTTTCTAGTCTGACGACAGTCTCAGCTGCCAGTGATGTTCATGCTTATGTTTTTCATGACTCATGTTCACTGTTGAAGATCTTCAGTAAACATGAGGAGAGTTTGTGAGACTAGAAACTGTTTAGAAACACCAACACAATTGTTCAGCAGTGGTGTTTCGACTCAAAGACAAACTGGAAGGAAGCTAGGAGCTAATAGGTAGCTAGCATCATCTGGGATTAAACGCACCAAAACATAGTTCAATGTCAGAGTATCTGAGGAGAAATCTGTTGGTCACTGACTGTAGAAACATACGGCTGACATGAATCAATGTTTTCGACTACACACACAGCTACAGCAGCATGCCTTCATTTCTTGGTCACTCAGATCGGTGGCTAACATCTAGCGCACTAGTTCAGTAGCTTCAATTCAGAGAGTATTTTGTTCTTGTCAGACAACAGATAGATTATTTCTTTTAGCTGAATAACAGGCTAAAACAGTTATCATGGCCTTTGGAACAGAAACAAAAGCTAAAAAATAAAAAGAGAATTTAATGCTGTGGCTAGCAATGCTAATGTTTGTAAATTGTGTCTGACATGTTTGCGAGTAAAGAGGTGAAGCTCAACACAAGAACTAACACCCAAAGAACGGAGGCCAGGTGGGCCATGAAACTGATGCGTCAGTTAAAACAACACAACTCCAAGTTGAGCTAAATGCTAACTGCTAACATCACAGGCAGCTTGACTGAAAGTGGAACTATTCTGGCAAATGCTTTTCAGTCAAATCCTATTCCTGCATCTGGTTGTAAATGTCACAATAATTGCGTTTCGGTTTCCATATGAAGGACGACGGCTGCTAACTTGATCTGGCAGGATCTTAAATGCAAAGAAGGTCATGAAAGCATATTGACTGAGCCTGTTATCTGTGAGGCGGAATGAGTAAGTGCACGCAAGTGTGTGACGTGTGTGTGTGTGTGTGTGTGTGTGTAGCCCCCACTAATCTCACATGACTATCTACCTTCCTCTCAAGATGATTAAAAGCATCAAGCAAACAGCAGAGCATCACGACACACCGGTAAATCACACAATGACTTATTGAGCAGATGCCACACACACACACACACACACAAGTCCATCTGCACCCAAGTCATTGTCAGGAAACAAACATCAGGGAGGATCAAGCGGTCACGTGACGACCAACCTGCTTTTTTATTTTTTCATGTTTAGCACTTTGGCTTTCGTCATGTGATCCCGTGGCACAAAGCATCCGTCGCTTCCATCTCCGTCTCCTGGTCCAGCGATCGATTCCTGTCCCCCTGCAGTCAGGGAGCTGCCAACCTGACATGTCCGGCCGTCTGTCAAACCTACGCTGCCAAACCCCAGTCGCTCCCAGATATTGGTTTCTGACTCTCTGCGGGCAGATCTGTGCCGCCATTTCTCCCCGGGTGAAATCACACTCTTGAAATTCAAACAGAAATGATCCCCATGGTTTAAATTCCATCCATATATGAGCCAGTATAACTGTTTATAATATAATATAATATAATATAATATAACTTAAGACTTTCCACTTTATTGGTCCAATTTTAGCTGTGAATAAATATTTATTATTCATTTTAGTTGAAATAAATCTGCGATAAAATGGGAGCCTTTTTTGAAATCTTTGTTTGAATCACTTTTGAACATTACAATAATTAAGTGACTGTTTTTAGAACAGTTTCATGCAACACTGTCATTTGAAATGTAAATATAAGAATCATTAAAGGGCATCAATATATAATCTCGGAGAATCAAACAAAGGTAATATGGAAAATTAAATTTCATGTTATTAATGTTTAATTTTCCACAGTAAATAAATAAATAAATGACCTATGAACTATATGATATATTTTAAAAACAAATATTGGAACATGTTTCAAGCAAAATCTTATTTGTAAATCTACAACGTGTGCACATATCACACTCAAATGGACATACACATCGGCGGTGACTATACATACCATGTACATTAATACATATTTTGCAACAGCCACGGAGGATAAATTAATTCCCCCCCTTGCTTTCCAAATATCCCAAATGTTTAAAGGAACACAGAGAAAACATGTTTCAACATCTCTAGTGTAAGTAATATTTCTCAAATTATTATTGTTATAAGCTCAGTCATCCAGAAGAGACTCGGTCAGGTGTTGTGATGTCGCGAGTCTCTTCCTCACAGGAAGTGAAACGGCACATGCTGACAGTGAAATCGCTGGCAGGCGTGACTGTCAATTTAAATAAATATGAAGCGCACACGCACAAACACGTGTGTTTCTGACCATCCCTCCCTCCATCCATCCATCCCTCGCTGCGCTCCACTTTCCATAAATGTAATCTCATAATGAAACTTAAACATTCCGTTGCTGGGGGGAAACTGACATTGAGCCCACGGAGCGAGGGAGGGGGAAGGGAGGGGGTGGAGTAAACCCCGCTGTCTCTCCTCCCTCCTTGGAGAAGAAAATGAAGTTTTTTTCCTCCTGTAGTTCGCTCCATGGAAGAAGGAGATGATGGATGACTTGAATATGTCGGATGGTGGAGGAACCCACCATTCCTCACCGTAGCACTCCAATTAAAATGTGACAGGAAGCGTTTTTTCCCCTCCTCCCTTCCGGCGGCGTATGAACAAAGCTGTTTGCTCTGAGACTTAAACTTCTATAGGGAGGAGCAGGTGTGTGTTCTCACGTGGTGGGGAGCGATGAGGAGCTTCTAATGAAGGTGGATCCAGGAGGAAATCATCGCAGTGAGAGTCATGCTCACGGTTGAGTCAGAAGTTGGACAGCACTTCGATGTTCTGAGGCCTTGAAGTGTTTACTTGAAAGTCTTGATCCGCGAGTCAAAGAAGAGGAGAGGAGAACATGTGGAGAGCCTGGTTTGATCCCCCCCTCTCACTCCTCCTTTCGAGCGACTGAAGCCTTGTATGAGAAGAATACCTTTTCAGCATCCAGACACTTCAAGAAACAGTTATCATAAGTCTACTGTCCATGCTATGGAACGGTCCACTGGTGAGGAAAACTCCCCCTGGAGACGTCCTCCAGCTCTTATGGGTGGGATTCTGAAGTGTTCCCAGGTCAGTGGAAGACATATCTCTCCAATCTTGTCCACTTGAACATCCAGGGAACTTCCTGGCCAGATACAGGGGGCACCACAACTGTCTCCACCTGAAGGAGCGGAGGTTCTCCTCCGAGTCTCTCCTGGATGACTGAGCTTCTCTCTCTCTCAGAGAGTCCAGGCAGAGAGAGTCTCGTTCTCTGGGTCACTCCAAAGCTGGTGACCACAGGTGAGAGGAGAAACCAACCACTCAGTTGAGAGTGCTGCCTCCTGGCTCAGCTCATTCTTTACCTCACAGAACATGATGTGCCATTGCTCCACTCCGACCTTCCCTCACTCACAAAAAAACCCCCAAGATATTCTTGATGTAGAGAGTGGTAATTCAAGGCTCAGCAATTTGCTACAGTTCCAGAAGTGAAATGACTCGACATCAATAAAAATCTATAAAATGAAAGCGCTGTTTAAGCGTTAAACTCCCCCTCTGTTTTTAGATGCCCAAGAACACTGACTCATTAGGGAGTAGACTCATGACTGCCGTAGATGTAATCCCTAAAGGAGATGGCGCAATTTCAACCAATCCCTGTGACTTTCCTGCCAATTCCACGAGCATTTTATTCCCCCCACTCCACCTCCTCGTGAGGTGAAGTCATGTGCGACACCAAACTAAAAAGTGGAGCCCACTAGTGCAGAGTCACCTGAACACAAAAGGGGGGGGGTGGACGTAAACAAACATGGCTGACCACCATCTCTCTCCAGGCTGTCTCTCTACATCGCGACCCTGTGGAACATCTCAGCAGCTACTGTTTAAACTGGCTGGATAAATGAGCCGCTGAAACAACTCCAGTCACACACAGAAACATTCCCCACCTTTACCTCTCTGACTCCACCCATCCAAACCTCCGTCAGTCTCCGCCCTTGTGAGGAGCTCCGTGACAAAACAACAAGTGCTCACTTACACGCCATCAGCCGGGAAACGACTCACAGATCATCATAAAAAAGATGACCTTGTTTTAGCATCACTTTCTATTTAGCATCTACATTTAATTTGCTTTATACAAATAACAAATTTGGTTAAAACCATTGTAGCCTGGAGCTTTTTTTGCCTAAAAACTGACTAAGAAACTAGTTTTTTTACAAGCCCATTTGAAAAGGTCCTTATTTCCCCATCATGTTAGTCCATGACCATAAATTCCTAGCAATTTCTCAAAAAAATCTGCAGTGAAATCAGGTGTTTTTGACCACAACAATCAATAAAATATATCATATATAATATATAATATATAATCATGGCGTGTTGGTGCCATGAAGGAGCTGACCCCAGGTCTGCAGCCGTACAAAGCGGCTCAGACTTGTGCCCTGTTCACTCCCCGTCAAGCAGAACCACCCACCAATGTACTCCTTTAATAATACAGTTTGCTACGAGGAATGCCTTCAAGTATTGCAAGACAGTTTCTGAAATCCCTGCCACAGAAACAGGAAGTGCTTTCCAGACTGGCAGCAAAAATCCCCACCACAGACCAAATCAGTGTCAAGCGTGAATCTGGCCTTGTTTGAGGGTGAGCTTCCTTCATCTGAAGGAAAAAAGAAACACAGGGAAAACCTACAATGAGGCATTAAATATTTATACGTCCTCGTCTGCAGTTTATATAGTCGGAGGAAAGCGCTTTAACTTTTATTGCACTAATATATATTCCCCACACGTCCTCGATAAGGACCAGCAAAACTACTTAGTTGCGATCCACGCGGCTGGAGAGAGTGTGGAAATGAAAGAAGGTTATTTTTCTTTTGCTTTATTTATTTTCCCTCCATTATGTTGCGATATGACGGCTGAGGGGGTGATCATTTTGTTCCCGCGCCCTCGCTCCCCCGCCCCTGCACAAACACAGCAGCACAAAGAGAAGAAAAAGAAAGGGGAACGTTTCCCCGGGTGCTTCGAACCGCCATAAATCTCCGGCCTCCGTGCGAAACTGCGCTATAATGAACATTTTATCAAATTCTGGCACCTTTTATTTTCCTGGAAGCTACGCTAGCCCAACTTTTGAGAGACTTTCCGTGATGTTTGGGGGGTTGGTGTGTGAAGACGTATGTGACTTTTAGGGCGATTTTGATCGGAGGGTTTTGACTGTCCCGACAGATGTCAGATGAATTAGCCACCAGGGTCGAATCTGCCACGAGTGTTTACTGAAATTAGCTGGGAAAAAGAGCAACGCTCAAGGGAACCTTTGATTTTGAAGATGCTGTAATTACATTTTGTGCTTGCACCTCGCATCTCACTTCAGAGTCGACTTTATAAAGGAAAATGTTCCACTGAGGGAAGGTGAAAAACCTGTTCGAAACATGATTGCTAATATTCTTTGCTAGCTAGCACGCCAGCTAAAGTTAGTACAGACTCCTGGCTTGAGATGGCGCTAAAATTCAACCATGCAGCACTGAGCTCAACCTGAGTTCTGGTTCCAATCCCGTACTTGGTTCGAAGAGCATCACTGTCATTAGTACGTAAAGTCTAGTCAAACTGGTAGAACAATACTTAGCGTACATTTGAGACATTTGATGACGACAAGATCATGGTGACAGACATTTTGTTTAGAAAAAAAAGAAGCATTTCTCTTAAAAGTTTAAAGTAAAAAAAATGTAGGCATGAAAGACGGCGCCATCGCAGGAAACATCATATAAACCTTGGATAAAGTGCCTCTGCTGTCCCAAAAAAAGTCACAAAAAACAACACTAGAAAGTCACCCATTGAAAAAACAAACTAAAGCAATGAAGCTTTTTATAGAAAATAAAATTGTCTCAGAAAAAAAAAAGTTCCAGTTCCAGTTCCAATCCAGCTCACCTAACAATACTGCCTCACAAACCTCGAGTCGTGTAAATGTTGCGACTCATGTGCCAGATATTTCCCTTGGACTGTGACTCACTTAATGATAAAAAATTGTCAGAGCAGGTTTAACCTCACTTTTCTCTCTGTATTTCCGCTCAGCAAGACAGTGATATGCGCTGTAACCTATCATCATCCTCCCTAGTGATTCCCATCCTCCTTCATGGATCTCAATGGTTCACCTCGAACATTCTTGGACCAACTGTCTCCCAAACTGATATTTCCGACCTTGTCCTTCCTACTCCCCCCCTGAAATCTTCACCTCCTGCCGAAGTTGTCTGCGACTCATCCATCATCCATCCGACCGTATTCATCCCCGATTCATTGATCTCAAACCCGCTCAGGAAAAGCATCCCCCCCATCCTTCGGCTCTCCAGTTTTAAAAACTCCCAAACTTTGGCTCAAAAGGCTTCACTCTTGATTCCTTTCCTTCTTTACCGCCATGTGGCCCCGCAGCTCGGGATGAATCATCCTGACCGCCGCGGCGCTGAGGTGTCACTTACCGGCGTGTAAATTGGGCATCAGGAGAGGAGAGAGTTAAATAAAGCACGGCGAGATGATCCCTGGATAGCCGTGTTTTACAAGCCTCCTCAGGCGCGCTAACGACGCCTTCCCTCCCACTCCACACGCTATCCTCCTCCCTCCTTGTACGGGCGTGAGGTGCGCTTGATTTATGCTGTTTCATTAGTTCCACTTGGCAGTGCAGGTACGCTGCAGCGGGACGCTGCGAGTAATGAAGACGTCAGCGGGGAGCGTTGATGTGTTGACCAGTTAATTGGTCCCTGTAAATGCAGGAGCCAAAGATGAGGGATCTTGAGGGGTCCGTGGCTCTGAGATCAGGGCCGTGGCCCCGCAGGCCCCGGCTGTCGGCGGCTGTAATTGGATGAATACGGCAGAATCCCAGATTGTTCGAATGATTCGGGGAAAAGGAGGCGAGAGAAGGAGGCGAAAAACAAGAAAGTTGTGTTTATCGGTGGTCGATATTCGCTTTGTGTCTGCGAGCGTGGAACTTTCTCTCCCGCTGGATTTGCTTGATTGATTTCAGCTGTGTCCTCGCTGAACTTTGCTTTCCCATCCATCAGGCAGAGACTTAATGAATCAGAGGGCCCATCTTTTTGAGCAAATACGGCGACGTCCAGAACGATTTGTGTTTGTCATACAACCACCTAGACTATCATCAGGTGACGTGAGTCAGGTTTGCTGTCCACTTATTCCATAGACTTGGCGTGAGAGGTGGGGGAAAGACAAACCACAGGTCGTACACACACACTCGCACCAACGGACGCTTCTTTTAGCAGTGTGGGAGGAACCCCGCCTCACAGACAGAACCCTGGTTTGCTTCAAATGCAGCACAAAACACATGGAAACAAAGATGGTTACTGACTTGAAACATCAACGCACTAAGCAAAACTCCAAATAAAGACATTTAGCTGGAACTAAGCTCACACTGAAATCTAATCTGAACACGTACTTTCATCATAAGTTATCACAGCTTTTCATTGACACTTCTGAATATGTGTGAGTTATGACATGTTGTTGCAGCAACATATTATATAATGAAAAACAAACATCCTAATAGAAACTATTTACTTTTGAAACATGAGCTATGCTAACATCTTTTGGCATAACGTAAGACAGAGCTTTCAAAATGTCAAACCTGAACTACTTTACACATAAATATGAAAAATACTCCTTTGGATAGAACAAAATCAACATACTTCGCAGAACAAAGAACTCCATTTAAACAATTCCAGCTAACATTTACCTTGTAAGTGGGAAGTGGGAGCTGGGAATGACGTCTCAGCCATGTTCCAGTTACGGAAGTTAGTAGATAGTGATGTCCACTATCTAAACTATTCTCATGCGTACTGTCTCCGGATACACGCAACGTCTTGATAGTTTACAACTAGAAAATACGCAGGGTGAAGAGGACACACACATTTGTTTCTTCAGCCGTATTTCATTCATTCAAAACTTATATTTCCTGTTTTTGTTCTGGGTAGCCATCTTGGATTGCAGTTGTGCTGGGAACTGGAAGCACATCAGGAACGCACCAGTACGACACAAAGTCCCATGGATAAGTCGGTTCTCTAGCCGGCTGAATGATCGATAACATTGGACGACAGCTGTTTGATATTAGCATTTCACACGGTCTCGCCAAAAAGGGTTAATGACAACAATGACCGTCCACGTTGCAAATTAAAAACGTTAATTTCTTGCCGCTGTTTCGCTGCAGCCCCTCAGAAGTGCAGAAGCAATTATGTCTTTCCAATTTCTCCCTGCAATAATACCACTAATTGTGTTAAGAGAACAAGAATTGTCTTTGTGCGTGAGCCGGGATTTCATTGTGCTTGCACATCGCTAGCAGGCAGAGGAGCTCATTGGCACGTTGTAAACTTCTGCTGCGTTGATGAGATTTTAACATTAGCTTGATGACCACGGTCTCTGAAGTGTCATCAGTAGTTTTGTTGGAAGCACTTTGGAAACAGCAGCGCCGTCTGGAAACTTTCTCAAATTACAGCGTCGGAATGTAAAGTTGTCAAAATTTGCATTAAAAAGTATTCAGGACGTTGGGGGATGATTTTATTATGCGAATGATGGAGATATAAAAAAAAAAAAAACGGTCAGTTTCCTGATGACTTCAAAACAGGCAGATTCATCTTAAACCCCCCCTCCACCGCTTCACCAGCGCTTGCTGACAGATCTCCTTCTTGAGTTCTGAAATATTTAAATCAGCTCGGCAGACACAGAGACTGCCATCAGAGTGGAGCTGCTCCGAGGCACCGGCTCGCTGTATATCTGGGAGGATCAGGACGAACCATCGTGTTCGATAAGCTAATTGTTAGCTTATCTCAGTCGTCCTCTCTGAACGCTGGGTTCTTGTTCACATCCTTTCCTCCCCAGTCTGTGACCTCTGTACTTCACTGTGTCAGACTGTTGTCAGTCTCCATGGACTGAGACCTATTTAAGTGAGGTCGCCTCAAAAGTGTTTATTTGAGAAGGTGTTTCCATACTCTCCAGACTATGACCGGTTCATCTCAGCAGCCTTCCACGGACTGCTCCTGTCTCTTGATATACCTTTTTTACTGGTGTTTTCCAGACTGTGACGTCTGTTTTTGGGAGGTCTTCCCCACACGGTGACCTTCTCCTCCAGAGCGTCCCACACCTCTCTTGGAGGGACAGACTCTTAGTGTTCCAAGTCAATATCTATTCAGTCTTCACCACCAACTATTACTAAGTCTATTTTCTAAAAGTCAATGGCTGCAGGAACCATTTTAGCGTCTTCACTAAACATCTGCTGCGCCATGTTCTGCCAGACAGATGATGATCAACCACAGATCTTCAGACTCCAGATCCTGTTATCTGAAGATAAAAGCGCACATCACGGAAGGCTATACTTTGTGGTGTGTTGTGAGAGATGATGCCACACTCCTTGCTGGCAGAGCAAGCGTTTGCTAAAAGATGAAAAGATGAAGTTTCTTAAGTTGACCCGGGTCACCACGCTGGTCCGCACCAGACGGGTCAGTGAACTGACCTTTGAAAAGTGGAAGAACACAGCAAGACGGACCCTGCAATTTCTTTATAAGCACTCTGGAACTGCGGTTTTTAGCTAATGCCTTGCGTAATTTCATTCCAAGTGCTTTTCTTACCGGCGCATTTGGGGCACCACACTCATGGAATTTGAATTAGCCACAGAAACTATAGAAATACTTTTCCTTTTAGCGGGCGACATACAAAGTTTCAATCTCATCTGTATGCTAACAACACTTCTGAATCACAACGTCTCTATTGGCAGCGACGACGCTCCCTGCAGTCTGCAGCACCTGGTAACTCCCGCTAGCATATGGCGGCGGTTGTGTGTCGATTTCCCTGTGGTTTTGTGAACGCTTCAATTCAAAATGCCTCTTCGTGTCACAGTTGGAATGTGTTTTTGAAAACTCTCGGGGCAGAACTAAGCCCAGGACAGGAAGTATGCCGCTCTGTTTGTTCACTTCACTTTAACTGATACAGCAGCCGCTTCTGTCGTTTGCTCATCTAGCACTGAAAACACTGAACTAGAGATTCACGGTAAAAAAAGATGCCAGACTTCAGGGTTGAGTTAAAATCCCACCGCAGAAGGATTAATAATTAATAAGGCACTTGCCTGGCAGGTGTATCCGCCTGTCCTCTCCACATATTTGGACACGTCTACCTCCCGACGAGGCGCCAACACATTTCCTCCTGCTGCTGGATCTACTTTAAACAAGAGATGCGTGAAAAGGACTTGTTGAAAATGTAATGATTCTGTGGCGAACCGCCGAAGGATCAGGAGATTCTGGGGCAGAAGTTTCTCTGTCGAGATACGCTCCAGTTTCTCATGTCTTAAAACAAGTCTTCATGTTTCACAGTGAGTCCCAGAACACTTTAAAGGCCCTTTGAATCCTGTACCTGATCTCAGCAGAAGTGATTACGGCATGAAGTCAATCCAAGGGTTGATACAAAATTTAAAGATGAGCCGCTCCTCTGTGAATGGCTACACCACCGTCATGTAAAGGTGGCAGCATCCCACGTATCTGTAGAGACTTGTCCAGACAAAGAACTCTTGGCAAGGCCAAGACCTAAGGGATCCTTCTTCTTTTGGGTTCCCCACCTGCCTTACGGGTAGAGTTAGGAATATCTGTTCGTATAAATTCCATAGGTTCCACAACTTAAGCTTTAATGTGCTAAAAAGACACCAAGCTAGCATGCTTGCAAATAGGTTTCGATCTTTACTTACGATCTTTAGCTTTCCAGAGGTACAGCATTAGGCGTGCGATGGTTGAGGAACATGGGGGTACGAGAGGAAGAGGTTGGGTTCCCACTAATACTGGGTCTTTCCTGGTGAGGGCAAGACATCATTTCACGGGCCAATGAAAATGGAAGGAGCACCAGTAGTGTGTTGATAGTTACCTTCCTGACCATATAGAACTTGGCTGTTCGCTGCATTCTCACTCCAAAGGCGACAAATATCGTCAGTCATCCGTGTTGCTTGTTGACGCATTAGCCGTTTCTATAGAATCAAATGTTTCTTTTGTTGACATTCAAAAGGGACGGTTGCGGTTATGATGAGGAAGTATGAGAGTGACGTTACAAGCTGTCATTGCTTTCTTCTCAGTAATGTTGGTGAATAAGTCAATAAGCCAATCGAATGAGAGACGACATACACAACAATTGACATAAAATTATCTTCCAAGAGTGGAACCTTAAGAAGCGCCACCCTGCGGCTTAACCGTTACCCGAGTCTGGAGAGGCGCTACACACAGCGTCAGCCAGTGTGGGGATAAATGTGACTGACTGAAAGCCTAGTTTGTCGGCGTGCATCATGGAAGACTGACTTCTGCTTCACCCTGGGACTGAAAAGTCCACAAAGTTGTGTCTCAGTTCAGTTAAACCTGCAGCAAGGAAGCAAGGTTGCTAAGATTCTGCTTAAGCATACACAAGTAATATCCGACTTACGACCTGCTCGACTTACGTCCACCTGTACTTGCGACCATGGCTCGTGCTCATTTTTATTTTTATTTTTTTATTCTTTTTTTCTTAATTCTTTTTTTAATGCTGCCACCGCAGCCCGACAACGCGTACGGCAGTTATGGCAGCACAGTATCCCAGCATCTCACTCTCGCACAGCAATCTACCAGATCAGGTTGACATCGTGTATACTATACTGTAGCACCTATAACCTTCGCGTCGGTCATTTTGAATGGCATTCGACCAATCTGACTTACAACTGCTTGGTGGGAACCAATCCCGGTCGTAAGTAGGATGTTACTTGTAATGTGTTTTGACCTGGAATGTGTAGCTGAAAGAACTGACAGAAGTGGTTGTTTATGTCGCCATGTTTTATCACAATTGTTCTTAACTAAAGTGGAATCCCGCCACACACTGGCTGCCAAACCTCTCGAGGCTGCAGCACAGTTGTTGGCGAGAGATTCTTGTGTATGACAAATGAAATGAACGTTTTCAGCAGACATTCACAGGACATATTTGATTCTCCGTGTGTGTAAAGTTGGCTTCTTTACGTCACTCTGACACGAGTGTGTGCACCAGTGTGATGTTTATCTCCATTTTGAGATTCATTCTGTGCTATCACTGTGTGCACAGACCGCAGAGTATTGTCACTTTTCATCGCTTATCTGGACACGTATGTGGCACCGCTGTTTGTTTTCTCATTTTACGCTCCAAGAGTTTGTGTGTTTTGTCACGCCATTGCTCGCATGTGCTCAGGTTTGTGAGTGAACGTGTGCTGGGTTATTGAAATCAGCTGGTTGGGAGAGTGAGTCGACGTTGCTGTGATGCAAAATATTGTTTGCTGAATAGATTTGTGACCTTGAGATAACGGGCCGAGCAAGGTAACCAGGTCGAAGAAGCAAGCTTGGAGGTCAAGAACACTTCAGTAGGTCAACTGCTTGCAAAAAAAAAAAGTTTGCATATCCATGCAACACAATATAAAAACCATAAACAGTTCAGTCAGTTGTGGAGGAACAGATTTCGCGGTGTGTTGTCTTTCTCCGCCTCCTTCTTCCCTTGATCGGTGGGTTATGATGAAGCGAGCCAGAGACTGTTGGCTACAGACGGCACGTACAGTCAGAATTAGCATCTCGTACGGCAACTCAGCGTCTGAACGTCACAGAAAAACCCGGCAGGAGGAGACAAACGCCGACGTCCCTCCGCTCGCCTCCAGCTGCCGGAGCCACTTTGAAGGAAGGATTGTGGACAAAGCCGGGATGTGTCAGAAGATGCCAGTAAGACCCGCAAATCCATTCAGAGAAGGGAACACGGTAATAATGTTCCTGCTGCTTTATGGATAAACACTGAGGATGAAGTCAGACGGAGTGCCCCCCCCCCAACCTTCTCCCCCGGTGGGTTCTTAGAGACTCAATACATCAACAGCTCCTGACAGTCGGCTCGGTGGCAGGGATCATTAATGGCAGTAAATGCTCACAAAGTTTGATCCTGGAACTGCTGCTCTGAGCGCACAGATTTCACAAATATGCAGGAACGGCAAGAACAAGGACTGAATCCCCGGGAGCCCTCCACCCCCTGCTGCCGCTTCTTAACCCTCCCCTTCTCTGGTGAGTATGAATCGCGGTTTGCAGTAGAATTGTGGGAGCTGTCTGGAGACAGGAAGTGAACAGGTTAAAACAGGGAGCAGCAGGGAGTCTGACATGCCCCCAAAACAATCATTATATTGATGTTTTAGAAAAGAGTCCTCAACAGGAAGAGAGAAAATCACATATTACCATCGTGGAGGTCCCATTTTCTAAACGCACTCGGAATAATTGAGCTCCATGGCACTGACTGGAGATGCTTCAGACAGCATGGAATCTAGAGCTGCTTTTTTCGCAGAAGAAAAAAAGAAGACCGTGGAAAAAGTTGCAAATAGTGTGGGTGTTCGAAGAAAAGACTTGGATAGACAAACGGCAGTGGTAGAAGGTAAAAAGTTAACTTCATAAGAACAAGACAGACGACCAAGTCGACAGAAGAAAAAAGACATCAGCAGAAAATAGTCTTGACAGCGGAAGACTGAAGTCGCCCAGTGGAAACAGTCAATGACAGACAAACTGTTGCAGGAAAAAGACAGAAAAACAGGCATCAGGTAAAGGAGACTAAAAAGGTTGTCAGGGGAAAGAAGATGACGGTCGCAAAAAGTTTGAAGGTAAAAAATAGACAAAACAAAATGAAAGCAACAGCAAAACAAAAAAAGTTGGAGTAAAAGAACTAGACAAAACAATTAGGTGCAAAACCAGAGGAAAAAAAGTAAATGAGAGAAAAAAACACCAATCATCAGATAAAGTTGACGGGAAATGGAAAACGGAAAAAGGTGGTCAGAAAAAGAAGAGCAAAGAACTAAGTAGACAGTATAGGGAAGAAGGGACTTGAAAATCTTGTTGAGAAAGAAGTCTGCAGTGGAGCTCAGCACCTTCAGACCCACGCTGCACAGTAGTATGGTTCAACCACGCTCCACATTCTCAACACTGAACGTCATCTCTCCTGTAACGTCTCAGTCCAAGTCAGCGTGAAACAACCAGCCCACCATCTTTGTTGTAGTGGCATCCCCTCTCCAGCGCCACCATCTATCACGGCCGAAGTAATTGAACCTCTTACTCTGACAGTTTTACAGTCTGTGCTGGACTCGCGCGGCGACGCTGCACTTATTTCTCCACGGCTACACTGGAACTCATTTCATCTGCGGTTACTTTCATTTGGAGGCAAAGCAGACTGATTTAATATCAGATCCTTCTCTTCCTCCTCCGTATTTACTCCTTCACCCACGAGCTCCCGAGAGTGATCCATAGTTTGCTTCAAATGTAAGTCACGTGGGGAAGGCTGGCCGCTGGCCAGATTTAATGATTCTTTCATTTTCCTCCTCACTGTACATCTTCGACCCGATGACTCTCCGGTTGCGTGTGTGAATGGATGTGTATGTGAATGAGTGTCCGACTCTCCCCAGTGGCCCGCAGCGCTCTTCAGTCTGTGACAGGGAGAGTAATTGGCCATCAAAATAATCCAGACCCCTTCCTTCATCCCCGGCTAGCTGCCGGCCAGCGGGATTAGACACAGAGTTTAGCGGGGGATGTTGCGTGGAAGTGTGCGTTTGCGTGCCGTGCAGTGCAGTTTGACCTCGACATACATTAACATACTAAGAGAGAAGCCCGGACACGCGTCTATAGAAAACATCCATCGATGACCACACAAGAAAATGACTTGATTCAGTCACACATAGTCAGAGAGGAAGGGTTTCATTGAGACCAAATCAGAAAGGGATGATTGGAGACAAAGTTAGGGAGGACAGATGGTTTGGACTGGTGGAGAGGAGAGACAGTGTTCTCTGCAAGTCTCTGCATGTTGACATGCTTGTGTTTCAACACAGTCAATAGCTTAGACAGTGATATAGGTGTCTCTTGGTATATACAGCACTGTATGTGGCTCTCGACATCTCCGTCATTTGGGGCTTTATTTATCAAGTGACACATTAGTATGTAGAGTGAAAGGAGCAGTATTCCATAGCTCACCCCAACCTCCATCTTTCTTTTACATGACGCCCTGCCGTGAAAGTCCCCTTTCCCAACGTCAACATATCAGGCCTTGGGACAAGGGTGGGTTACAATCTACTAATCTAATCTAAGATGAGTTTAGTTACTTGGCTAGAAAGTATGATGCAGACAGGATCCCCCTGGTGGAGCCCAAAGGAACCACATATAAAAAAAATGTATTGCTGTCCAAATACTGAGTCAAAATTTTCCCACATGAAACGCAATGCTTGTCATTCACCACACACGTTTGAGCAACTCCTCGGCGCAGAAAAGCTGTTTGGTAATGAAAAGGAAGTGTAGACTGTGTGTTTGAGCTCACTGATAGAATTTGCAAATATCGCACCAAGAATGAAGGCAAATTAAATCGTAAGAATTGGATCTCCCTCCCGCCTGAGAGGAGAGGAACAATATGGAAGCTGGGACAGTCACGATGAGAACAGCGGGCTGGGCTCGCCGTCCTCTCTCGGACGAGACGTTACGCTCAAGGTTGTTTTCAGACGAGCCAGTCAAGGTGAGAGTAAATAGCATTTGGGCCTCTTGCGGCGGCCCCATCGATTCACTGTATTACCAGGTTGTACAAACACAAATGGGATTACTTGGCGACAGGAGTGGAGTCGCGGCGAGGATCGAGGAGGGCAGCCAAACAAAAGGGCCGGCGCTCATCTCTGCTGAGGACTGGACATCGTATTGACTTTAAGAGCTAAATCACTCCGCTGTGGATCGCTGTGTCACCGCTGGATAGCAAACCATTTTCCCACTTTAAATATGAGCCAGTGTGACAGGAGACTTGTAGCAGTGTGCTTTACCTGACAAGTGGAGGTTGTTATGGCGACTTGTTTCTTAATCCAGGTCACAGTCCGGAGGTTGCAAAGATAGCAAACATGGCGCACGCATTGTGTTTCTGTGAAGCAAAGAGAAAAACAGAGTCATTCTGTTGCAACGAAGAGCGACAGACACTGTGACTGTGTCTCACCACTGAAGACACTCACTTCAGTATCTCAGGGCATCATTGATATTTTGAGTGGCAAAGTACTGGACCAATCAGGAGGCTGTATTTCGAGGCTTAGGAGCTTTGTTTCCAAGCTGCTCGTGATGCTTTTGTCGCTCACGTGAGGATGGCAACAATAACTGAATTTGATGTGTCACCTCCCATAAGTTTTTTTTTTTTTTATGTAGCCATACCACAATCTCACAAGTCTTTCAATTGTTTGTTGGCTAACTAAATCCTGAACCGAAATAATAATTTATGTTGCTGTGATAAGACAATTGTTCATTGAAACGACTCTCCAGAGTGTTGTTTGTGCCCTGCTATAAATAGCCTGTTGTGAATCAACTTCTCTCCCTCTCTCCCCCCCTCCACCCTTCTCTCTCCCCCTGCAGGTCCGCCTGTAAACGTAACCTGCAACATTTTTATCAACAGTTTTGGGTCCATTGCTGAGACAACAATGGTGAGTCAACAACTCCTGACGTGATCGTGTGAATCCACTTTAATCATATTTATTCACACAGGAGCGGCGAACAGCAATTCAAATTCGCTGCTCGCTAGTTTGAGCATTTATTTTCCAAAAACTGAAAGGACTTTTACTCTTTTTTTTTTTTTCCTCATTGCCTTTCAAAATTAAAGGCCTTCCGCCGCGTGATTGTGGAGAGACTTCTCCGCCTCATTGAGTCTGTCTGCACTTGAAGCAGAGGCAGCCGCTCTGCCGGTCATTTGCATAACAACACAGCGTTGCGAGAGATGGGATTGAAATTTGGACTCATTCAATACACAGAAAATCCATTAGTGTTGATATAACGGAGGCGTCAACCTTCACGCAGCGGCAGATCTGACGTGTGTGTGTGTGTGTGAGGGAGAGAAGGCTGAGGCGATTTCACTAGCCAGCGCGTCAGCGAGCGTTGCTGTAAACACCACAAAGGAAGCGTCACATTTCCGTCGCTCGGGAGGGTTTGATGCTGATGGTAAAGTGTTAAAAGGTCCAGGCAACTTCTGAATCCACCGTCCAAGTGTTCAATTATAGTCATCACTCAAAAGATCTTCCGTTGAAAACTCATATATATTCAACAAGCCAAGGAAGTGAGTGGCGGGTGAACTCCCTGGGGAAGCTCCTGTGGCGGAATCTAAGTAACAAATGCATTTTTTAAAATGTAGCCATTAGCTGACCATGTGTTTAAATGCTGCTTTAAATTCACACAATGTGTGGTGAGACGAAATTAGAAGTATGGGGGAGACATACCCAGGGCAGAGAGCCATCAGACAGACAACCAGCTGGGAGAGAGAAGCAAAGACGACGGCACAGGAAAACCAGGTTTGGGCTTTGGTCTGTGGCGAGAAGGAGGGTTAAGGCGGCAGATGGCACCACAGAGCGGACAGTGGCATGTCGACACTCCGTCATGCCTCAATACCGCGTGGGCCGGTTTGGGGGCATGGTTATTTGCTGCAGTGTTAGGGGTGAAATTCAGACCTGAAATTAGGTGACACAAAATAGCTTTACCCTCTTGAGGCGGAGCTCTAGACCATGTCTTCTGCCACCACAATATTGACAAGTCAAAGGTTGATGATGTCGTTCATTTGGGTCCAGCTCACAGGTGACAGTTGAGAAGGCCTGAATGAAGCCACGTTGCTATTTCGGAACTCGGAAAACGCTGAGGGAACCTCCTGTCTGAGGAGTGTCCCACAGTCCCCACAGCAAGTGAGGCATGGCCTGATCAATCACTGGATAGTTCCTGATGTGTTCAACGCCAAGAAAAACACAGCGACGGAAGACAAGGTGCTCTGTGATATTACCTTTTAAAAGAGACCCCAAAAAAGGAAGCTGGTAACAAGGGGTCAGCACCGGAGGGAGAGGAAGAAAACAATGGAGGAGAAGAAAGAGCAGGCTCAGTAGAAAAGTCACCTGCAGAGAGAGAGAGAGAGAGGGAGGAGGGAGGTTATCCCCAACTGAACCTGCGCAGACATGCATCGCTGCGCTGGAAGTGCTGCCTGCTGCAGAAACTCCAGAATGCAGGAGAGGAACTGATCCTCGACCAACACAGGAGCAGAGTGGAGGGCTTTCAAAAAAGTGGATGAGACTTTAAACTGACAAAAAGTGGCCCTATCTTGAGACCCCCAGTTGTTCCCTGAAATGCCATTTACAACAGCGACTTCTGTTTTTATATTCCCAAGAGGTCTGCTCTGACTTTGGCTGCATGGAACCCTGATGTTCTCACTAACAACTCCAGAGGCTCAGTGGATATATTGGAGACCAGCAATACCAAGGGAAAGAATGAGCAGAAATGCACCCTAAGAAAAGACTGGACCCTGGTAAAGTTGCACAAACAAAGCTAATTCTAGACTCTATTCCCTCGCAAGCTCCTAGCTTTGACTTTCGAGTCCAATCTGATGCAGATCTTCGACTAGGAGTCAAAATAATTCCGAGGTAAAGGGCACCGTTCTCTTGGCAGCCTGGGCTGATCACAGTGGTGTATCCCCACTGCTGACAGCAAACATGATGACTCAGCACTTCTCCGCCCATGTCAGCGGCTCTCGCAGACCCGCTTTTATTAAGTCATCGTCGAGTACTTGACAAGCTGCGCTTTTTCCATCCCATTTCATGAAGACTATTTCAGAGACATTTATTCCTTACATGCCATTGTCTCGCCGCCTGTCGTCGCTCAAAGGAGGTGATAATGTAGTTTCCTCTTCCTGTAATCGCGATGTAGCGGAAACCACTAGATCCAACGAAAGTGACGATTGTTATCTTCCCTCTGAGTCAATATAAGAAGTTTGACTGAGGCTGGCTTGCAAAAGCAACCCCCCCTCCACCCCGCTCCGCCACCAGAGACCACAGTCGTCGCTCTCATCTCACGGATGACAAACGAAAACAGCAAAGTGCGGGAATAATTGGACTTATCAGTTTTTATCAAACCCGAAAATCCATTTGGAAGATGGAGGGAAAACAAAACCCCAGCACACGGGAAGCGGACGATGATATCGTCGTGATGTAGAGATCTTGTTTATTACAGATTTAGTTTCTCTTTCGGACCAAAGTGCTCCTGCGAGCTCAAGAAACACGGTGATAGATGGAGCCGCTAGAGTGGTGCAGAGCTTGTTGACGGTCCAGAACAACACTGCTTTATTCTGGTTTCGGCACACGCTCTCTCTCACCTGCTCACACACACTTAACAGTGGTGAATGGCAAACTAGTCACACATGAACACTAAATGTGATATGTTTACTCCAACAAGCCAACATAAGATACTGTCAAGAACATTCTTCACCTTAGAAGGTGTGAAGAGGCTCAACAACATAGTGCATTAACATTAAAAATTTGAATCTATTGACAGCCTTCACCACTACTACTGCTACTATTAATAATAATAATAATAATAATCTTGAAAAAATTCAATGAAAAACTATGAAAGAAAAAGAAAGGATGTTGAAAAATGGTGGTAGAAAAAAGAAGAAAGGGTACTGAAGAATAAACACTGAAGTTGAACATTAAAGTGTGAAACGAAAAACAAAGATTCTTCTACAATGACAATAAAGTCATGAACATCAGTCATTTTAGTATTTTGAGTAAGAAGAGAAGGTAGGAAGCGAAATGAAACTGAAGTGCCTCGGCAGGTCGTTCACTTCCACATACTTAATCTATCAGGACACTCTTTCACTTTTGCTGGCTAACTTTTCTCCTGACATCATCGTAGCGACTTTTAAAGGTTCTCTGGGGCTGGAAAATAACGCAGGCGCCAGCTTTTCAGATTCACCTCCAGATCCGGGAGAAAGTTTCCAACTCGAAATGCATTCTGACGTCCGGAAGTGCTGGTGGGGTTTTGGTGTATTTTGAGGTCAAGACTCAAAACAGTGCTGCTCTCTCTCCCTCTCTCGCGGTGCAGACTTGTCAGACGTGAAATGCATGAGCCCTGTAGCATCCTCGTCCTACCTGAGCCGCATCCCCGGCACGGTGTTGTGACAAGTGTGGAATTAAAATATGGCCGCCGCTCCATCTGCACTTCTTCTGGGAGAGAAAAATAAAAGGCGAGCAGGAGGGAGATCGCGGCCGTTCACGCGTGGTTTATCGCCTGACTTTAATGCCAGATGAAATGAGTGTGGTATTGTGTACGTACAGTATTTTCTCTGCTAATAGTTTCATAGCAGCGTGGCGGTGGAGGATGGTAGTTTCGGAGACACACTTAACGGTCTTATGGTCTAAACCAGAGCAGGAACCTACAGACGTCAGAGGGAGCTCAGTTTTTGAGAGAGACATATGCGACAGCCCTACGGCGTCTTTCCTGCCAGACATAAACAGATTACGCTAATTCAGAATCCATCCTCTTAAAAAAGAATCATCTGCAGTCCTGGGATCCACAGCATCAGTTACCACCCCCACATAGTTCGGCCGTCTGAAGCCACCGTGAAGCCTGTGAACCGTGAAGCCGGGGTTTTATGGGCCGTGTGACAGCCCCAATCTGACCCGATTCTTTTCCACGGAATTATCTATTTCTTTCCACTGCAGTGCTTTCGGAGAGTAAAAATAATGTGTTCTCTTTAGCCAGGAGTCGGCAGGTCCAGAAACGACTCTGGTGACCGTGAATGAGGGGTTAAACTGCAGGACCTTTCGCTGTTTGGGAACATTTTTTTTTTTTGCTGGTATTTCATCTCTTTGCTGCCCAAACTGAAGCGGTTTGTGAGGTGCGACTTGGGCTCGGTTTGTGTGGTGCAGTCCACCAGAAGCTACCAGAGTTGCAGGAGTGACTTTTTTTGTTCGTCATGACGATGACCAGTTTGAGGTGAGGGGTCATCTCACTTACTTAAAGGTAGAGTCCCCTACTTGACTACTCTCTGCCGAAAAAAAAAAAAAAGAAAAAGACAGAACATCTTACTGTCATTGGAAATATGAACGCAACAAAGCAACAAACATCTGCGTTGCAAAACCCTGACTTGACATTAACTGAAATACCTTCACTCTGTGGCAAAAATAAAGTTCGAAGGTCTTACATGAGGTTTTACAACATGTTTATTTGCACTAAAATCTACCGAGTTATGTCACGCCTTCTCACATCATCATGCTATCGATGACTTCTTTCTCCATCAACCACACTATCACCAGTTTCTCCAGCGCTTCGTAGACAGAGATACACAACTCAGACATGATTTTCACAGCCTCAACTGGCCTTTAGCGACTCCTTCTGCCTCAGTATTATCGAACCTAAGCAAAGACCTCCTCGCTAATTCAACAGCACACACACACCTGGCAGGTACAGCTGTGGTTTCCTGCATCATGTGCTTCTTTTTCTATAAACAACCTCACAACAAACGCAACAGTCACACTTGCACTGCGTGCATCACCTGAGGATAGTCAGCGGCGCAGTGAGGCTGTCCTCGCACTTGTGAGGTAATGAGACCTTGGTCCAGATCAGACGTCAAGGTACCACTGAACATCCTTGGGAAGCAAAGAAAGCTGGCATCCAGGATGAGCATCAACTCCTTCAGCAATAGAGCTTCGGCAGTTTGTCAGTTTCTACCACATCCCAAAAACATACAGAGGTTGATGGATCGACTATATGTTTGTGTGTTGTTGTGCCTTCAGATGGAGTGGCAACCTCCCGAGTTGGTTGCCCTATGTAACTGGGACAGGCCGAAACTGCTGCGACTGCATGAAGGGAACAAGTCCCTGGAAATATGTGGCTCGTGTTAATGCATAATGCACGGCAACAGTTGCACTGGGTTGAAACAGCAGAAAGTCAAATTTGTGTCTGTGATTAAACTGTGTATTCTGGGTTGTCCGCTGCGATTCCATTTTTTGGATCCAAGCACAACAAAAACACGCGTCTCAAAGTAACTCCACTTGTCTGACTACTATTCCCGACTCATCTTGATGCTGCCAGACAGACTTCAAACACTGTGTAAACAAAAGAGAGACAGCCGAAGTGAGAGGAACGGTGATTTAGCTCACAAACACTCTAAAAGCGTCGGACCGCAATCATCTACGCTGATGATTCATAATGGCCTGCGGCGGTCCAACTTGTGTCAGTCAAAACTGAGAGCAGGTTTATGACTGATGCGCCTCTTTTCCACGCGGTTCGGTGTTAATCATCAAAGTCTCACGCGGCGGCGCCTCCTCTCGCAAACACAAAGGTCAGGATCATTAGTATCCTGCATTCAGAGGAATAAACACTGATAACCGGCCAACACGTGCGCGCGCACGTGCACCAGCTCGCCTCATTGCTCCTCTAAATGCCACCTGCCGGGGCCGAGGCCGGCCGCGCCTCGCCTCGCCTCCGAAATGCATTTCTGAGAAGCGGCGACGCTTAATGGCGCCTCCTTCCTGGACGAAATGGCCGAGCTCCATACTCTGAGAATAATTGACAATTAGGGAGATGGAGTGGCGAGCTAAATGCCACATCACGCTAAATAAAGAGACTTCATCTCTGAGGGGGGAATTGCAGGGCTGAGGGGGTGAATGGACAGCGATAAAGAGCCGAGCGAGCGGCTGCTTTGAAAGGAGCACTTTGCAGGTCCATGACTATATTTTGGGTGATGACAAAATTAGGGCCCTGAACATGGTAGTTATTCAGGGTGAATCACAGCGACGAAGACCTTCGTGCAACCACGTCGCTGGAGCGCATCCAGTCAGGGCTTCGTGTCGAGGGTGTGATGAGACGACTCCACTTGACCCGACGTGGCACCTGATAAACTGATCCCAGAGACCAGACCTCCTCGCACTTCTCAGCCCTAAAATGATGCCAAGCCTCCTGCTTGTCCGGTGAATTCTACGATCCTACGATCTTTCCGGCATCCGCCACAACAGTTCTGTTCCCACTCACTTTATCGTAAGGAGGTCAGCACACAAGAACCAATCATGGCCTCCTCATGTCCAGCAACTTGTTTCTAGTTTTAGATGGTCGGTGGAAACGCTATTAACCTGCTGCATATTGAAGGACAAAACTCCACCTAAAATGCTTTAAACTCTTCAGCTCATATCTGTCCAGCTCAACGTGTGACCAAATGAAAAAGCGAATTGTTCCACAACAGCGGTTTCTTGCAAACAAGTGGTTGAAGCCTCCCTCTAACCTGTGTCTTTCATTCTTCCGCAGGACTACAGAGTGAACATCTTCTTGAGACAGCAGTGGAACGACCCCCGGCTGGCCTACAGCGAGTACCCCGACGACTCGCTGGACCTGGACCCCTCTATGTTGGACTCAATCTGGAAACCTGATTTGTTCTTCGCCAACGAGAAGGGCGCCAATTTCCACGAGGTCACCACTGACAACAAGCTGCTACGCATTTCCAAAAACGGCAATGTGCTTTACAGCATACGGTGAGTCCGAGGCAGGAAATGGTCCACGTTGCCAGTGGTTGGATGGAATAGTATAGTAGGCTTCTCTGTAGTTTAGTTGCCCATTGTTGCCCACTACTTTGTTGCCAATAGTGAGAGGGCATTGCCTCCCACAAGAAAACTGAGCTCGAAAGTGTTGTAGAAGTTTGAATATCTGAACTGAAGTGGAGTTGGGAATGACTCAGAAACAAATAAAACCAAGTCCTGCCAGAAGTTTGGAGGTCATCAGTTGAAGCGAGTCGACCCCTAACTTCCTGTTTACTGGGTCTCGTCTCATCCTCCACTTCAGAGTTCTCTCATTGCCTTAGAGATGGAGGTGTTTTATATCCTCTGCCTGTTCTCACTCTTGCTATCTCTGAGACGTCCCATTCAAGGCTCCCAGAGTTATAGTCGCCTTCAGCCGAAAAAAAGCGCTCTGCCTCCTCCGCGCCGTTATTGCCTCTGTTCAGGGGCGAATGAGAAAAACACCACGGCAGGCGCTGTAATCTATTCCACCGGTTAGCATTCCGCCGGCATGCGCGATACGTTATCAAGCTCCGTTTTCACCTTCGTGTCCAGCAGGAGGAGGAGAGATTAGTCTTTTATATTTGGCTGTGAAAAAAAAAACTGATTCTCCTCCTGCAAGATTCATTTTGTAGTCATCAGCTGCTCATTTTGCTTCTTAAATAGCAACCTCTAAGAACCCAAACAAATGCTTATCTTAGCTTTCTAAGGCGTTTAATGGCGGTACAATGATACCTGACACCTGTCACTGACTGTCATCCGTCATAAATCATTTGAAAAAGTATATTATTGCATTAGGAAGGAATTTGGTGTTTCCCAGTTTGTAACAGAGTTACAAACAGTTTGTCACATGACCTCCTTTACTAAGTAAACATGGTAACAATACGGTAACAATATCTGCCTTTCGGTTCCACTTCAAATGTTTATTAGCATTTTTGCTAAATAATTGTGACATATAAACATGTTTCTTGAAGGTAGCCATCAATTCCATAATGCTAGTTGGTTTCTCCAAACTGGAAGCCAGTGAGTCAGGTGTGGCGGTGTTGTCATCATATTCAATATTGGCGGTCTCTCACATTTCTACACTTGAAGCAACATCATTTTCGCCCTTGTTACAGGCAAGAAGCTCCTGCAAGTGTTCGTGCCGGGGTTGGTACAGCAGCGTTAGCCAACCACTAGCATCCTCGGTATTTAAAGAATAAATAGCATAGCTGTTAGCATCACAGCAAACAAAAAACATCCAGCAAGTGGATGCTACAGTGGCACTGTCAGAGTTTTTGTGCCTTAAAATCATGGCTACTGTTAAGAGATACTACTACCTTGTGCCATACTTACAGTATTGCAATATATCACCATATAGCATACCCTATCGCCAGATTCCTGCCAGTACACAGACCACAGATCCTTCACACTGTGTGTCCCTCTGGTTTCTTCATACAAACCTCAGATGCTGCCCCCGTGACCTGAACTCAGTGAAGCCAAAAATAAAAAAGGACTAACCTCCACCGTGACACCGTGCAAAACCTCCCAGCTCGCACTGACTGGGAAACATTCTGACATGGAAATGTGAGACGGGAAGAAGCGAGTCGCTCAGTCATCCCCGCGAGGACGGACATCATTAGTGTGTTCAGCATTCTGTCAGAGACTTTTAACAATGTGCAGAGGTGGCAAGCCTTTATTTTGGAACGCCAGACTGGTGCAGGAGGATTTAGGTTTGCTGCACAGCCACATCAACACACTGACAGTTGGAGCCGTCAGGGAGAAACCAGGACACTTATTAGACTCATTACAACAAAAGACGAACATTTCAGCATCATCGGAAAACCACGGTGGCATCACTCGCACAAGAAGAAGGAGTTAGGGATGTTGAGTTACATTTAGACAGAACAGCAACAGAGCAGTTGCAATGGATGTGCGCACGTGTTAAACATGGATAGAACAGGTCGTAGTCTTTATAGTAGTGATGGTCATCATAACAATGCATATGGGAGTAGTCAGATGTGTAGTACTGCTGGAGTCCACGGGAATAATGGGACTTAAAGACGTGACATAGTAATGGTTAAAAACACGAAGTAAACTGTTAGAGATGGAGTAGTAGAACTTCTATCTGTTGTAGTACTGGTGGTAATTGACATATGGTTTGGGAACTCACAGATGCATATTAGTGGTGGCATTAATAGTTATAGACTGACATTAGTAGTTTCATTAGCAAAACATGAGTATCAGTACTGGAACCTATTGAAGTAGTAGCAGTAGAAGAAGCAGTAGTAGTAATGAATATATATTATGGGTGTGAAGTTGGAGCGGTGATACTTAAAGACATGCAGTAGTATTAGTGGGGTTTTTTTCAACGTACAGTAGTAGAGGTATTACATGGAAAATAAAATATAGTAGTATTGTTACCGATAAATGTTAGTAGTGGTAGTAATAATAGATTAAGATGAAGAGTATAAATATTAGTGACAGATATAAAATTGTAGTTAAAGATGTGTCATCAAACTAGAAGTTAGGAGTTAGAATTATGTGATTATGTGTTAGTAACAGTTAGTAACAGAAGAATATACCTATACCTTATATAGCTATGTATCTATAGAGTAGTTTAATATGTTATGTTATGTATAGTAGTGTAATATAAATAAATTCAATTCAATAAATTCAATAAAAATTGCTTAAGAACTTCTCCACTTATTGAGGCGTAGTACTGACGGCTGCAGGTGTACACAAGTCAAAAGAGGACGAGTATTTGTAATCTGACCGTGTCATCCAGCTGCTGACCTGAGAAAGGTTGAGGTGAATTCAGCAGCTCAGCCAGCACCACCTCGTGATGGAGCGATTCAAAGTCTCTCTCTCCCAGATCACTGTCAGATCAAAAGAGTCAGACATTATTGGCTTTGAAGGCAGCGACAAAAGAAGGTGTCTTCACAGTTTAGTGGACATCTGAGCTTCAAACCTTCTCAGAGATCAAACAGCGACTTGAACGCTGCGGCCAGTCCGCGTCACTGTTTATCTCATTACCAGTGAAAGTCCTAACTCCAGTAATGCATCATATCAGTTATTGGAAGTGACTTTTCCATTAATTTCTCAGGAAAGTTGACTTTCTCACTGATACGTTCCCGCAATGTGACAGCAGTAATTAATTTCGGCGCCCGAGACGCAGAAAGCTAATGTGGCGCCGTGACTCAGAAGCGGCTTCTTGTGAACGTTTTAATTTTCCCCGCCGCACGGATCAGCCTAGCATGAAACAAGATGGGTTCCCATGTTGCCGCACGTCGCCGCGGCTACAGGTTTTCATCACGTTCGTCCTCCAGCCGAGACGTGGCAAAGTGAAGAAGTTCAAACCAGGCAGGAAGTTACTGCCAGCAGGCAACTGCTTCTCATCTCTATTGCTTGGACGTTTTGGGAGTCACAACAATGGTAGATCAGACAACAGTAGTTCAAAGTCAGATGTAGTTATTTTTACTATAGTATTACTACTAGATGTGAGGTAGATTGATGGGAATTGGTCGTGAAAGGTGTACTTGTAGTTCTAAATATGGCGTCCTAGTTCCATGTATGTAGTAGCCGTAGCAGTCATGATAACGTGATAAATATGGAGTATTGGAACCACTCTCAAGTAGTTATTGTTGTTGGTAGTAGGAGTGGTAGTAGCAGTAGCAACAATTGTGCGTGTCATTATATAACTACTAAAGAGGGTAAAGTACTAGTCAAAGTGTGAATTACAACTAGAAATCAGGAGTTTCAGTTATGTATAAAGTAAAAGTTATCAATGACCAAACAAAGTTGTGGGTTTATATGTAGTAAAAGTAGTATTTACAGTTGTGTTTTAATGTGAGGAAGTAGTAACTGTGAATGTGAAGCAGAACTCCTAGTAGTGCGTCAACACTAAGCAGTAATACAGTGCTTATAACAGCAGAAGCAGTAATACACTGTATGTGTCGTTATACATGTTATACACATGTAGTAGACATAGCAGTGGCTTTATATATGACGGGATATTTTCTAGTTGTAATATTTTCTTAGAAAAATACAAACATATTTGTAAAAGTTGCAGTAGCAGTCATTGAAAATATGTAGTAAGGGTTGTAATATAAAGCAGTATTTCAGTGATACATGAGAAGTACAAGTTGAAATAAATGGTCACAGTTGCTTAAATGAGGAGCAGCTGTAGATGATGTTGTATCGATGACAAGACATACATATATATGTGGAAGAATAGAAGTAGTACCAACTCAGAAGTACTGTGTACAGTTCAGTAAGGCTGAGGTATTGGCTGCTGCACTGCTAGATGTAGTCATGCTGGAAGTCACGCTGTCAACTGTCAGAGAAATACTAGCATGTTTGTGCATTCCTGCAGAATAACACTGGTCCTGGCTTGTCCCATGGATCTGAAGAACTTCCCCATGGACGTCCAGACCTGCATAATGCAGCTAGAGAGCTGTGAGTATGCACACACACTCATACATACGTGCACACACACACACACACCTCCACACATACACACACACACACACACAGAGAGTCAGCGCATCAGTCGATCAGCCCGTGAGCAGCCCAAAGGGTGAGATATATGCTGTATAGATTTGTCTGTGGCCTTTCCATTCTTGGAAAAGACGTGAGGGGAATCAGAAGCAGGAGTTGAAGTTCAAAGCCATCCTGGACGGGTCAGCGAGCAAAGACTGGACCAAGCAACCGTCAGGGCTGCGGCGCTAACGCGGACTGACACTCCCTCTTTTCTGACATTTAAAGGAAGTGACAGATACAAGAGGAGATTTAATGTCAGCGCCGATCACAAAGCAGTTTGGGAATTTGTCAAACAGATGACCGTAAAAACATTATTTTATCTCTCGCCGTTTCCCCTCAGTTTCACATCAAATGTCCTTCCTGATCGCGATCCGTGTCGCTTTGATGTCTATGAGTGAAGGTGCATTTCATCTGCTTCCTGTCCTCCCCACAGTCGGCTACACCATGAACGACCTCATATTCGAGTGGGACGAGAAGGGGGCCGTGCAGGTCGCCGACGGATTGACGTTACCTCAGTTCATCCTCAAGGAGGAGAAGGACCTGCGCTACTGCACCAAACATTACAACACCGGTGAGAGAGAGACGCTGTAGACGCTGGAGTTTGTCTGCTCCAGGGCACCTCTTCAATCTGTCGGCTCACATTAGGGTTTCTCTGACGGACCCTTTAAGATATCATTTCTGTGGCGTACCACTAAGATTTGATATCCCTTTGCTGCATTTTTAGGCTGAATACGTTCTGAAAAGGTTCTCTTGACAACGTTCATGTATCAAGGGATGGAGGGATGGATGGATCAAGTATGACTTCAGAGGGGGTGGAAGACCAGAGAGATTGAAGGAAAGGAGAAAACATGGCCGACGACTGCATATGGATGGGTGGATGGAAGAATGGAGAGATTGATAGAGTGTAGCGAATGGTTGAAGGAATGGGCAGATAATTGCTACATGTATTCATTTGTCCATGATGGATGAAATGTTGGAAAAAGATAATGATAAAAAACAGACGAATGGGGGACTGTTGGATGAACAGATGGAGTGATGCATGAACAGAAGATGGTAGACCAGATCTTAATATGGATGATGGATAGAAGGACAGATGTATATACAGAGACCAGATGGAGGGAGATAAAATGGATGGATTGAAGAACCGATGTGGGATGGCAAGGATGATGGGTAAATGGAGGAATGGATGGAGACTTGAAGAAGATATTGAAGTGTGGTTCTATTGGATATAAAGATGGATGAACCATGGTCCATGGATAATGGTCTTTTGACCGCAGATGAAAGTCGTGGGAGGGATGGAAAGAGTTCCAAGAAGAGCAAAAATGACAGGAGACCACGGGGGAGGACAGAGGAGTCATGAGTGGAAGTTATGGGATGACCCCAGAGGAAATGAAAGGTCACCATAGTGCCTGAAGTCAGTGGTAGACAGTGAAAAGAAAGGATACCCTCAAGAATATGGATGGGTGCGTTGCAAAAAATAAAAGACGGATAGTTGTCCAAAACAGAATGGACAAGAGGAAGTCGCAAGGACTGACATCAGTGCAAAGTTGAGCTGATGAAGCAAGGAGGTGGTTAAAGAACACTGGAGAACTAGGAAGCTGTTGCTACACAATAAAAGTGCACTCAACAAATGAAGAACACTGTGGATAAGGACAGATGTAAGGAGTGGCAGAAAGACACGAAGATGGATGTGGGGCAACTGAAACACAAAGAGCATGAAGAACTGTGAGCTAGCACATGAACTGTTGGAGTTGGTGGAAGGATTCAAGAGGTCTTGTGATGGATCAGGAGTGGATGGTGAGAGAGGGAGGACAGTACAGGAGGCTGTGGAGTTTGGGAACACTTGTAGTGGACATGGACACTGCTGGACATAGTGCAAGAGGGAACCTGCAAAGTGGTCTAGACATCTGACAAAAAAGAAAGGACATGGGAGTAGCCTGCAGGGACAAGAGGACTACAATGGTTGTATTTGAAAAGACGTCCAAAGGTACCACAAAGAAGACACAGACAAAGTATAATGACCAGGGGAGAACATGGAGGTTGTATGAGGACGTCAAAGGAGGTGAAAGAATATAAATAAAACAAGACCTTGTACGTGTCAAAGGAGACATTAGACAGACAAAGATGGACGAGGACAACTGATGACTTTACAGACGGCAGGAGGACATAGTCAAAGGACACAAAAGAATCTGACTGGGATATTTTAAGAGATTAAAGTACAGACATGGGAGGAGAAAAAGAAGGACAGAAGAGGACATTGCAGGACACTGTTGCCACTTTAGTTCTCCCTCCAGGTCTTCGTACCCAAAACCATCTGCCCTCCCTCCTCCCTCGTATCTCCTGAGGAAACACAACGTAAATAAATTCTGTTTGTGTGAGGCGAGTTGTGCTTCGCTTTCAGGATAAATGAGCGTGAAAGATGCTGTTTTTCCAGAGCGGAATGTGGCGCATTCATCAAAAACTACATTTCTCTGATGTAATATGATAAAAGAAAAACCTGGAGCGGAATGCAAACAACAGCCTTTGTAGGAGTTCTGTCGGAATTCTTATTGATAAATGCAGAAACAAAGGCAAGACAACTTTTGGGTGAACTTGCATAGGAGATGTGAGTCCAGTAGTGTATCTATGTGTGTGTGTGTGTGTGTGTGTGTGTGTGTGTGTGTGTGTGTGTGTGTGTGTGTGTGTGTGTGTGTGTGTGTGTGTGTGTTTGATTGGTTCACATTCCAAGACATCACTCACACAGAGGTTGACGTCTGCTGTCACTGCAGAGGAGATGAATGATCCACCCCCAGACGAACAGCCTTGACACGACGCAGCCCACCGACACACACACACACACACACATCTTGTGCACACACAGTCGATGCATGCACTAAGACAATTAGGTCATAATCCCCTAATCCACTGCTTTGTTATATAAATACTTGTAATTCTGTATCCGATATGTCAGCCAGTGCCAGGAGGAGGCGGGACTTTGATTTGAATTTGGCTGCATCACTCCCAGCTCAGGATGCTCAATTCAATCTATGGGCTGGAAAATGTGGGACTATACAGGAAGCGGCACTTGGATTTGGGTCCAGTTATTTTGGGACTCATTATAAATCTGGATGGAAGGAGTGAGCCATGCAGAGAAAGCTAAGGCTCACTTTGAACCACCAGAGTCATTCCTCATTTGGGTTTTGGCAATGGAACGATTCCTGTCTGGACGAGGGACTCATTTGGGTGGCATGCACACAAGTCCAATTCTTAGCCTGAGTCCTCACCTGTACTATTAAACCCAACGATTGTCATGGAGTTGGAGAAAAGGCAGCTCTGTGTGGGATTATCTTTGCTTGTATTTCAAGGGTTTGCTTTGCAACCGGCACTGACCTCAGCTTGGATAGATCAAGGCTTTGACGGATTTTAGGGAAATAACTTTACATACCATTATTTTCAAGAGTCAGAAAAATTGTCTAGGCATAGGATTTTTTTTGGGGCAGTAGAAAGTGTGCTTCACTGGCCGTCGACTTCACTGCTCGCTTCTGAACCGAGGAGAAGGTTGGTATCCAACTTGACTCAACTTAGCCATGTAACCCCAAATGGAAAAGCCAAACAGCCAAGATAAACTCATGAGAAAGGTCCATCTGAGGTAGGGTGAAAAGCTCAGTTGTCCAGGAAACTTCACAGCTGAACCAGTTTCCTCCTCCATCTTGTGAGGGTGTCTAATGGTTGGACTCCTCAAGGCAGACCCAGGCCTTGCTGGGCGAACTCACTCAGTCTCCCTGGGAACAGTTCCCCAGGAGAGCTGGAGAAGTGGAGAGGGAACTGGCTAGCATCGTCGGAAAAGTGCCGTGTGACTCAATTTCTAAAAGCACAATAACCAGTGAAGCCTCTTTGTTGAGATTTGGTGAAATCCTCCCTCTCTCATACCGCAGTCATCTTCATTTGCATTGCAGTCCAGCATTGGCAGCACTAACAAATGTCCCCCGTTCTCCCGCCGTAATGTAATGAGCACGCCGCGCCGCGTAATAAACCGCCAGAGAGCCAAAAAGCAACATGGCCGACGATCCATTTAATCAAAGCGGATCAATAGGAGGCGGCCTCATCAATTAGACTTAACCCTAAAAGACCGCAGACCGGCAGGAGAGCGGACGAAGAGTGAGGAGGGAGGGAGGAAGAAAGAGGGAAGGAGAAAATGACAGCTGAAGGAGGAGGCAGATGAAAGTAGATGAGGCTGGACTTGATTTATTACCGCGATACACTTCAGAGCTTTTAAGTGCTGTCCATATTTTCCATCTGATAAGAAGATTGAAGTTATTCAGCCGGGGCCCATCTCAGGGGGTGTGAGCGTGGGGATCCCTCCACGCCGCCGCGTGCGTGCACACGTCTTCAGATCAATACTGTCATTTCTGTTTGTGGAGTTTAGATCTCTCTCCGGCACCCAGCGCTCAGATTAAACAGCCAAGTAAATAAGAAGTCCTCCGCTGTCGGAGGACTGATCAAAGAGGCTGCATGCGTATGAAAGTATAATGAGACTGCATATTTATATCTAATACCACCGTGAGCGGGAACCAGTTGGATACCAGGACCCGGGGTTTTTTGCGATTACTGCAGGAAAATACTTATAAATCGAGTAAGGGGCTTGAGTTGACATCTGGCATAAGAGTGACAACTAGTCATTGAAAGATGCCTCATACTTGAAAAGGATCCTTGAGAAATTCAGTCCAGCAACTCAAGACACCCGTTAAAAAGACGTGTTAGCTATCAGAACCTCGGAACTGTCGGCACCCGACACTAACGCAGAGAGACAGTTGTTTTCCCGCCATTGTTTTGTTATTCGTGTCATTAGTCCACTTCAGTTTAGAGACTGTCTCTTTAATCCTCTCACTCTCCACCTAGCATCCCAGTTCTTACCAATGTCTTCCTGTCTTGTATGGAACGGAGTTTCGCTGTCTTCACAATCTTCCTCTTCCTCGGACTTGTGGTCTCGGTGCTAGAACCGTTCAAAGAAGCAGAACATTTACCTGCCAGGATCAACTCACAGTGGATGCAAACTGAAATTTTTTAGCTATAAAATGCTTAAATGTTGAAATAGAAACATGACATACCTTTACGTCACGCAACATCATGAAAAATTCGTATCCTGATGAGGAAAAAACAGACACGATCTGGGGCCAAAATACAAACAATGCTGTGTTCTAACTATGTCTTGTGGTGAATTCAGAACTATAGACTTCATATATAACTACCTGCCCTTAGCTGCATTCTTTCTTGACTTGCACAGAATCTGGTTCCGGACACGGATGTTAACCCAGTAGCACCTTCTGTTTATGTATAAACAAGGGGTGGGATTGCATTAAAAAAATTAATCTAGTTCAGTAGAGAATTTGTGATTAATCTCTTTAATCGTGGTTTAATCGTATAAGAATATTTGCCACAAGAAGCCACATTTTTCAATTTGAATGAATTTGGTATATTACTGAATGAAATGATGGACTGATATATTGTTTATTTTGCATCAGTTTGACAATGGCACACTAAATCACGATGGTGGCTATATTCAAGTTTTTATATCACCTTATTTAAACTAAAGCTCTTTTATTGTCTTGAAAATATTTGTATAAGAATTTCAGTTTTTTTTTTAAATTTCAAGTACATTCAGAGTAGTGGAAACCCTGGTCAATGAGTAGTGAAGAACATCCCTGAACAAAAGCAAACAGATGCTTTTGTTTGCTTTTGTTCAGGGGTTCCTCCATGTTTGTTGTTGTTGTTATCATCCCAGCTGCCACGTGTCTTGTGCATCAGTGGATCAGTGGACCAGGAACTGCTGCACTTACAAAGGTGCCCTGTTGTCTGGAGAGCAAACTGAGCAAAATGTTCAATTACATTAAATGAAATTATTATTTTATTTTATTTTTGTAATTAATGAATCGTAATAATAACTAATCTCAATTAACTAGTGAAAGTCCCACCACTAGCAAAACCACTCTGTGCGAAGGTTTTAACAGTTAACCCTTGTCGACGCCTCTTGAAAGGAAAAACACATCAGCTAAATGAAACGTTCGATCATTGTTTATCGAGCTGCAGCGTGGAAGCAGCTGCTGGACGCTGTTGGCCTCCGCGCATCTCCTGCGTCTGTGTTGTCGACACGTTAGAAACATGCCAGCGACCAGAAAACAAATGGCCCTGCAATGCAGCAAAAAAAACATAATTAGTATTTCAAACAGGAGCTCCACTGCTTTGTGTCGGGACAAGAAGGAAATGATCCCGGGAGGAGAGCCGCGTAGGAGAACGCGGTACTCCATCTCTCCTGCAGTCACAGCAGAGTGCAGCTAATAAATCTGCGGGAAAACGACACCTTAATTCTCTCTTAATGCTTGATTGAGAGGCAGCGAGGCGCTGAGAGCTGAACACACTCCTACAAGTGCACTCAGAGGACTTTACACCAGTGTAATAGGTCAGACCAGTGGGAGAGGCGCGCTCATGCTAATGCTAAATTGTCCTGTAAGCGTTTATGTGCAGTCATTTGGATGGATGGACGAGTCTCGTCTGAGGAAAAAACCCCGACTGCAGAGCTTCCTGAATCGATGCCTGTTTTAGTTTGGTGCAATAAAACGGTTTCACTGTTCATTGTTTACAGCGGGTAGCGCTCCGTGGCTCTCAGGCCGCCTCAGAGGCCAGGATGTGGTGAGGGGGTCATAATGTTAAGGAGGACGGTCCAATATCAGCCAGCCACACATGACAACGGCGAGTATTCTCAATGAACTCCACGGTGGAAGGCAGCTCCTCGTCGGTCCCGCGGCCTCGCCTCTCTCCTGCTTGTTTAACAAATTAGCCGCAGCTCCCATGACGGAACAAGCTTCCCCGAGTAGGAACCAACAGTTTCGGGGTGGAATCACAGTTTTCACGCGTTTTTAGCTGACTGGGAAATTAGTGGATATTAAAGTTTTAATATGGCTGGAGGTGAATTATTAATAGGATGCTGCCTCAGCGCCGGAGTTTGTCATGAATACGACAGGAAGGAAGTCAGCAGACTGCTGAAGAAGAGCAAATATTTGAGGGTTGTTCCTGGTCATTTTATTGGCTTGCGTGAGTGACTCGACTCATATGTAAATGAAGTTGTGGCGTTCCAACAGTCCTTGTGATTCTTGGGACACATTGGAATTTATCGCCATGAACGCTGAATGCTGCATTAAAAGTTAAAATTCAGAGCCAAGACACAAGCAGGGTGGAATCTGAAAAAGATTTAATCTCTGCTATTCTTGTTTGGAGCGCCACCAGCGTCAACAAGAGCAGAACTAACATGCTCCTGGCTCATCAGATCTCCTGCTGCAGTTTGCGTTCACCAGGAGGAAAACAGATCATTATTTATAAGTGTGAGTGCTGCCTCAGATTTAGGCTCCGGCCCCGAGCGCACAAGATCTCACTTTGAATCTCAGATTATGTGAATTAGTTGGACAAATCCTTGCTGCAGAATGATGTTGAAGTGCTGTTGCAGGAGGTGGCAAATCATTTCCTGTTTTGCTGCTCGACTGGTCTGAGGAGATATGTCTCGACCCATGACTGCACGACTCTATGGTCGTCCAGGAGGTCAGTGGCAACCTCCGTTCTTCAAGAAGCGAAGATGAAGTCCACAGTGGAGATGAGTTCAAGTATATTGAGATCTTCTTCACAAGTGAGGGAAGGATGGAGGTAAGGAAACAGAAATTGTATCGGTCAGCCATGGTGAAGAAAGAGCTGAGCCAGAAGACAAAGCTCTGGATTTCTCCTCTCACCTGGGGTCACCAGCTGTGGAGTGACCCAAACAAGAAGAGTTTGTCTGTCTGGAGCTCAGTCATCCAGGAGCAACCTGCAGAATCTTGGTCAGGGTGTCTCCTGGAAACCCCTTTCACTTGACCCACGGTGCTGTGGAAAAGGTCTCTCAGTTGACCTGGGGACAAGTCAGAGTTCCCCCAGAGGAGCCGAGTTAGGTGTTGGAGAGAGGGAAGTCACGCCCCCTGCGATTGCTAACGCTGAGCATTTGTCTCTGTATCGCCTCTCTGCCACTTCTTATCTCAGTATTCTCAGTACTTTCTAAAATCATACCAGTCTGTATGTCTCCCAAAGTGTTGATATCCAGACGCCGCAGCATCCACGTCGCTCTGATTTCCTGCTCACGCTTTACAGCGAGTCTGCGTGTTTGAGCCAAGCGGAGACGACATTGACTTTCAAAGCTGCCACCGTCTTCTCCTCTGAGCTCTCTGTTCTCGCCCCGTCCTGTCGCCTCTCTCGTCGGTGCTCAGATTACACAAGGATGGAGATAATAGCGGGTTTGGGGAACTCACTTCAGAAAACACATGAAAGGACAAGCAGCGGCAGGAGTTCAAACCTCGGCCTCGTATTTGCATCGGCCCTTTGATGTTTCGAATTTGGAGAACATGCTTGAGATCAAATGATTGACAGCGTCACAGAGGCTTCAAGGTTCTAGCTTTTCAGCTTCAGTTCTTTAGGAGTGTGAGACGGAGATGACAGCCACAGGAGGAACACTGAAGCTGGCGAGCTTCTCACTTATCATTCAAAGGTTGTTTCTTTAATCTCATCTAAATTGTTCTGAAAAAAATGATAAAAACCACACCAACAAGTGAGCGTCTTCCTACCACAGCAGGGATTCATGGCCAACTTCTGCCTTGTGTTGCCCTTATCTTCACTTGTTCTGTGCAGCTCTGTCATTTTCAGCTTATTCATCTTCCTCATTTTGATTGTGTATTGTCCGTCACATTATTTGTGATGACATTTTTGTTTTACACATTAAAGTGTTTCCATTCAAGGAATGTGTTTCCTCATCATATTTAATGTTACTATTTTACATATAAAAAATACACAGTAAAACATTTTTTACTTTCAAGATTATTTTTTCAAATGTCATATAAGTATATTTATAATACAGTTAACATCTACAAATGATACATTTAGTGTTAATTACTTAAATTTTCATAGTTTAGTGTAGTATATAGTTTTGCATTAGATTAAATGCTCAGAATGTTGAGGACACACATTTATCCGCTGTGGTGTATTTTATTTTAGTGTTTGAAATTTTATTCAAAATTACAAAAAAATGTTTTTTTTTTTTTGTAAAACAACTTTGACAGATGAGGTATCTGCTGTGCAGCATATTTACTCCAGCTCCACTATGAACGTTCTGGGTTTATCTAAACTCTTTGCTCTCTCGCAGGCAAGTTCACCTGCATCGAGGCTCGGTTCCACCTGGAGCGTCAGATGGGCTACTACCTGATCCAGATGTATATCCCGTCTCTGCTCATCGTCATCCTCTCCTGGGTCTCCTTCTGGATCAACATGGACGCCGCGCCGGCCCGAGTGGGTCTGGGCATCACCACTGTGCTGACCATGACCACGCAGAGCTCCGGTTCCAGAGCCTCGCTGCCCAAGGTGAGTGGCTGTCCAAACAAGCTGTGGAGGGAGAAGGTAGAAATCAGGGGAGTCTGATGTCACAAGGGAGGAAACGGAGTTGCAAAAATGGTGGTCCAGTTAGGCTGCTGTCGCCCAGTGAGAAGGAAGGTGAGACTGGATTCATCTACCGACTAGACTTCTGAAGGATAAAACTTAAATAAAACCTACAAATGTTCAGCACAAACAGATTGAAAGTTCTGTTAAAAAACTGTGATAGATTGCGTGAGGTGGTTGGATTACATAATTATGTCCAGGGAAGCCATAATCCCACAACACACGCACACACACACACACAATGTTTGTTGATATTAGGTGCTTCATGCGCTCTAAAAATTGAACAAGTGAACCGTGATTCCGTCGCAGTTCAGCTGTCACAGTAATGATCACACAGTACAGCTGAGCTTAGGTGAGCATACTGCGCGCACGCACGCACGCACGCGCACACGCACACACGCGCAGACTCGCACCTCTCTGACACCGTGATTGATACAGAACACACATCTGCAAAGTGTCAATGTCAGGTGAAGCAGGATGAAGGTGAAGCTGAGCATCAACCCCGTGAACACAGCTATAATTGAAGTGGAAAATGTTCCATCAAATCATTGTGTTGAGGGAGGGAAAAAAAAAAAACCGTCAATATCAGGAGTAGCCATTAATTAAAACAACTGAAATACATACATCTGTGTACAGCAAGTTCTGATACATTTTTTAAATAAATCTTTCAATATCTACTGATATTATTGATAAAATTATGATTATGTTATTGCAGTCTATTATATAAAGAAACTACACTCGTAATTGTCGTATATAAAAAAAAATGCATTGAAACAGTGAGAAAATGAAATTAAAGATAGAAGAGCGTTGTATCAAATAAGCTCCAAATATTAGCAAAAATGAACTAAATGATTAATAATAATAAATAATTAATGCAAGTGAGCTGTATTATAAATCTAAGTATATTTTTACTCTACTGCATATATTTAATTCTATTTGATATTGCCACACAAATGCTCCTGATGTGATCCATGTGTACACATCTTCCATGAATTGGATTCATGTAAGCAGCACTTCCTGCTGGCACAGGAGCAGCAGTGTCATCAGCTCAAACCTGGAAACATCACAGTGACACTTCCCTTCTCTTCTCTTCTGGTGAGGCAGTGAAACACAGCCCACTGACTCCCACCGGCCCGTCACTTCTGCTTTGTGGCCCAGTCTTTGGATCCCACCGGTCTGGTCCCGGTCAGTCCGAGTGGTCGCGGGTTGTAAACTCATCCGGGTGGATGTAACGGAGGTCACCTGTTGAACTTTCACCTCAGCGAGTCAACATTCGTGCTGGTTTGAGTCGTCGACAGTTCAGTCTTCATCCGCTGCCCTTGTGCAAGACATTGGATTCTGCTGCTGGAGGTCTGGGGAGGGCTGTCATAATAAACCTTCTCAGGAGGGGCGGTGCACTGCCCTGACTCACCACAAGGGGCAGCATTGTCTCAGTCCATTTAAACAGGCCTGTGAGGGGCTCCCGAGACGTTTGTGGGACTCAGGTGTGTCTCGGCTCTCTTCAGCTGCAGGCCTGCTGACTTCAGAGGCGACACTGATGCGTGTCTGGCCACTGGATTTTAGGAAATCAGGGGGTTTCAATAAGGTTGAGAGCACTTGCTTTGATTCACATTTAGTCGTTCATTCATTAACAGGAAGTGTTATGTTATGTGAAGTGTTATGTGTTAAGAAAAGGGAATGGAACCTGCAACAACTACACACACGAGACCGCTGTGCAATCACTAAAAATGAAACGTGGCTAAAGGCAGAATGGAACTGATCGACACAGAGAGATATGATTTTGTTTAAAAGAAAAATTAAAATTCCAGAGTCAGGCCAAGGTTCATCAGATACAGTTTGACAGAAGAGATTTTGCTGGTGTGAAAAACGGAGCATTACAGGAGTAATCAAGCAGAAGTAGATCCAAAATAGCCGGACCGCGCGGCGGTGAGGAGGCCAGCCAGTCCACTACGCGCTCCAGTCCGCCCCGGCTGGATCGCTCTCTGCCCCGTGAAGCGTGGCGGCAGCTAGTAAAGTGCAGCTCGCTGCCGCTGGTCAGTTTGTCAGAAGATCTCAAGCTCAGACACGACCAGCTACGGAGGAGGAGGAGACCGTGAGCTGGCTTTGTTTCCCGCACCAGGCTGCCCGCCGTAACGTTACAGGGTCACGCGTCATTGCAGACAGCAGAGAAAGTTTCTGAGGCCAATTCTTGAAGAACAAATAAAAAAAAACGACCATCTCCGTAAAAGCGAAAACACCGGGATGAAAACACGATTAGAAGACTGGCGTCTTGCATGTCCGTGACCCCGCTTCACCTGTTTCAGTCTAATGAACCTGTTTTCCTGCGTCTAAAACATTTCTTTGTCCGATAACAAGGTTATCTGATGCGCTCAGGTTTTTCCTGAAAACAGCCTTGAGCTTACTTTTAATTAAAGTGAGTTCCTTTTAGTACAAATTAGAAACAGAGCACTTCTGTCACGGGATGGTCCTTAATAAATGGAGGCAGAGGACAGCAATGAAATATGAAATTAAAGAATTGCCCTGAAGCCAGTTTTTAATCACTCTAAGCTTTGAGCCAGAAAATTCCACCAAGAATTTTCATGTGGTCTTCTATACGTTACCATTCTTCTTTTTTTTTTTTTAGTGATTCCGATACAGTACCTTTACTCCCTCATTCTGGCAATAAAAAGAAAACAAAACAGATATTTAAACACACAAATGTATTTTTTCTGCCTAAAGACAGAAGCTCAGACACCCAGGAGAGACTCAAAGTAGAAACACTTTAAGAGAGTCCAGTTGAGGTGGCTTGGGCATCTGTTCAGGATGTCTGTGGATTGGACGGACCCAGGAGACTGGAGAGATGATGCCTTTCATACATCGACATTACTCTAACTGTCACGACAAAAACAAGACGCCACTCTGGCCATTAGGCTAATGCAACCTCTCAGCAGTAACAAGCGTCTCCTCGACCTGCTCGCCCCGCACCACCACACTGTTCAAGCCCGAGGTTTCTAAGCAACCACTTTCGTCCTGCAGGTGTCCTACGTGAAAGCCATCGACATCTGGATGGCCGTGTGTCTGCTGTTCGTCTTCTCAGCCCTGCTGGAGTATGCCGCCGTCAACTTCATCGCCCGCCAACACAAGGAGCTGCTGCGCTTTCGGCGGAGGCGACGACACATGAAGGTGCGTGAACCTCCTCGCCCTCACTAGCCTTTTCACGTGAGGTTACGAAGAACAAGCTGCTTTGACCAGATCATCTCATCATCATAGGATATTTATTCATTTTAAAATCAAGTTATGGATGCAAACCCTAACCCTACGGATGAGCTAATGTATGTTTCCCTATATACAGTACACATATATATATATATATATATATATATATATATATATATATATATATATATATACACACAGTGGCACCTCGGTTTTCGAACGTCCCGGAATTCGAAATCAAAACTTTTGAGATTTTTTTGCTTCGGATTTTGAACGAAAATCCTGAACTCGAACGCCCCAGAAAAAAGATTACGTGCGCGGACCGATCAGCTGACCCACAACGTGCTTTGTTATTGTGTATAACGCAGCCTCTGTGTGCAGACGTGTCCCGTCAGCTACATTTACTGACTGATATTTTTCTTCATATTGAGGTGTAAAACTGTCTCCGTACTGGTTCGTGGTAGAGTGTCACAGGGGAGGTGCTCGCTCTCCACACCTCCGACAGGGATGAGGCGAGTCTGGGACAGAGCGTTACTTGGTTTATGACTTTGTCACAGCCAAACTGCACAGAAGCGCACATTCAGAGCTGGACACGCACCGGGCACCTCTTCACTTCTGGAGAGACGTCACTCACTCGGCAACCCCTCCCACATGCAGCGGCCACACACATAGAGGAACAGCGCACCTGCAGCAGACACTCTACATTCACTCCTACAATTTAATACTAAATATTAATTTAAAAAAACGTAACTTAATATTTATCATAATTTAACACATTTTACATCCTCATTTGCAATAATAATAATGGGAATAATAATAGAAATAGCAAACTAGATAACATGTGAAAAAAGTGTCGTCGTGTTGTCACAGAAATGTTTGTCATTGTGACACACTCAGAAACAATCTCAGACTCATTTTGACGTTTCACTGGACCAGAAGCACAAAGACGCCGTGGCCATCAGTCAAGAGTGGGGAACAGCGATAGATTGGGTTGTTTACGTTCAAATCGCAGAAACGGCTGCCGGCGTGCCGTGTACTCAGAACATGTCCAACATCTCCCGTCACAAGACATCGACTGTCAAGACAAATTCGCTCCGCAGCGTGTGCGGTCTCCTGGAGCCATGTCAGCCTCCCCGCTCTAAAAGGCTCTGAGTCGAGCGTCGCTGAGTGAGTGTTGTTCAGGTAGTGGATGATGGAAAGTGATCGTCTCAGATTGCAAAAGAGAAATCTAATTTTTAAGGTGTTGCAGCTCGACTGACGTGACTTCCAAACTCTTTTCTCATATCAAAGTTAAAGTGAATCATGAACATATATCTGTACTTTGATCGCCCACCTTTTCTCCAACAACTGGGACCCGTTTGACATGAATATTTGAGATGAAAGAACAGATGAGAAAAGCCAGAAAATCCAAATCCACAATCCAAATCCAAGTTTCCTGCAGCTCCCTTGATTCTCTGTTTTAGGACAAAATGAAATATTTGACTCAGTTAAGGTGGTTGCCGCAGCGATGTTTGCCTTTGGATGAAGCACAAGCAGTTTGGACAAGACTCCCCCCGTTTCTCGTCCGTCCTCCGGCCTGCTGAAAAATGCAGACTGTGTTTGATATTAGCTTTGCGCGACGCTCGACAGCGGGCCGCATCGCCAGGCATCAATGTTTCATTGCCGCGGCAGCGAGAATGATTAAATACGCAGCTGCTGCACAAATAGATGAGACTCGGTGTGGAATCACACCACACATGGGAAGCGAGAGGGAAAACTGAAGCCGGCTTCAGCCCCGACACAAACCTGCCAAACAAATGAAAATACACAAAAAAACTTTCTCAGACTAGTTAGAGAGAAACAGATGATGGGTGCAGCCATTTAGTCACACACAAAACCCACAAACAAAAAGGTGCGTGCAGGCGAAGGTGTGCATGAAGATGCTCAGCACGTAGGAATCTGACTTTTATCCAAAGCTACAAAAGTGCATCTCACGCTGTGTTCAGGTTGAGTGGTCGAGGACTTTGATTCCTCCTTCCCCCCCTTCTTCTCCCTCAAAGCCAATCGATGTGTGTCCAGTTTTATTCATCAGTTGCAAAGCGCAGGATTCAATAAAGAGTGAAGCTGTCAGCGCTGCGGGTCGTATCGGCGCTGGCTGAATGTTTGTGTGGGTGGAAGGCGAACCCCCTCCAGACAACCTGCAGTAAACAATCCATAGTGTCTTGAGTGTGTGTGCCAGTGTACGTGTGAGGCGGCGGGGCTAGATTGTATCCCTTCACCTCGCGAACACGCATGAGTGCCTTCACGAGTGCTGCCGTGCCGCTTGCCGTTGCGGGGCATGTGTTCGTGTCTGCCATGACTGTGGCTGCCTGATTGAGTTTGACACATTTTCGTGTGTGAACAAGTTCCTGTGTTGCAGCATTTATGAGGACACAGGATTACAGGTCGGACCGAATGGTAGAACCCGGATCAGGACACGGACGGGGCGTGGAATGGTTTCCACCTTTAATTAATGGGCCAGTTCCCGTCGGCGAGGACTTTAGTGTGTCTCCTCCCTCGCACTTGCACTTGTCAGTACTCTTATTTAGGGCAAACAGCAGAAAGACAAACAAACAAGTTACATAATGAATCAATGTTGGCAGAGACGCGCAACTTGGGAGTCCATCAATGGACTAACTGACCTCCGTGTTCACTCCAGCATCACCGTTTCACAATCGGTTGTCAGCTGATGTTTGACTTTCATACCGCACTAGTTATTTCAGAACAAAACAGCAGGAGAGACTCACATCCAGTTTGTGCCATTGTAGGATTCACTCAGTGATTCTGAGACCGAGTCGCGAAAGTGGTGCCTCTTCATACTCTGTGGAAGTCACTTAAACAACAAGATTGCAGACACAATAAATTCCTCTACCTCCACAAGGTGGTTGGAATCTCAAGGATGGTAAACACCGATTATCTTTTCTCTTGTGAATGCTATAAAATAATACTGCGGTCTGAGTTGAGTAGGGAGGGAATTTGTCGCCCGCAAAAGTGAATCATAAACATATATATGGCTGTACTTTGACCTGGGAGCTACAATTCAAACTTATTTGCTATTAAGTTTTATATACTGCACGTCAAGGCACTTTCCTTTGACAACAGCGTGAAGACTTGACATGAGCATTTGGGATGAGAGGATAGAACAGAACATCGTAAATGCTAAACATTTCAGTCAGATCAAAAGCCATTGTGTGTGGGGAGAGCCGGTCAAGAAGCGAGCCGACTGAGAAACAAGGAAGCAGAGGGACACCCAAGACTGGCATCATCCTGTCCATGGTGTGTTGAGATGATCCCTGGATTCTCTGACAGATGATTCAGAAAATCCTTATGTGTTCACCCATCTCAAGAAGCAGATGCTCAGTCATCCAGTAGGGTTTTGGAGCAGAACCAAAGCTCCTTCAGGAGACGCCACTTGAGGCGGCTGATGCATCTCATGAGGACATCTTTAGTGGGGTATGTCAGTCAGAGTGAGAAGGCACTTGGGCAGGCCGTGGACACGCTGCAATGATTGTCCTGGTTGACCTCGGAATTCCCCCAGAAAAGCCGGGAGGAGAGGGAAGTCCAGTCTCCTTAAGTTGACAGCTCTCCTTGCAGCCTGACCTAGAAAGTAAATGACTATAATTCACCTCACTGTGCCCAGAACGGGTTCATTTGTGGCAGAACTTGACTAATATCCTGCAACATAAAAGGCTCCTCCTTATATAAGAGCTGAAAACACTCTTTAATCTTTGGTCCTCTAACTAAAACTGAAATCAGTCCTCCAAGAAGTCCTCTGACACGCGCAGAGACAATTGCATAACTCGGCCCAAATTCACCTTCTGCTTTCATCGCATGTGAAAAAACGCAAAATGTTTCATGTGCCAGATGTGGGTCAATCCAGAGCCTCCGGTTCTCTCCGCCTCTCCTCCTGCTGTGGGGCGAGAGAGGTTTTGAAAGAACACAGTGAGCGAGGAGGACTTGGGGCGGAGGGGGTCGGCTTTTGTGGCTGATTCACCTGAAAGTGCAGCCATGGCCTCTCTGCTAATCTAGCGTTCACCTACCATCACAGTTCAGGGGATTAGGGATTACGACAATGGGATTGAGGATTTATATCTATTTTATGTTTCCCTCAAAAGCCACTCAGCTGCCTCGCGGCTCCTCCTGTCGAATTTTTGGCTTTCACGCATTTCCGTCGCTCCATATATTCTTCTTTATTTTCAATTACATATTTCATTTCCATATAAAGTGACCGGGATGAGTAAAACACCCCAGTGTGTTGCTTAATACAGCACAGAAGAAATAAATCACATCACCCTGTAAATGTGCTCGATTACTTCATCTGTGTCTGATTTGAAAATAAACTCTGTCGCCTCTTTTGAAGAGAACTTTATAAGTAAAATAAATGTAATGTAAGCTCCATCAGCCTCCTCTCCGTCATAACCAAACACACCATCAAATTGTACTGAGGCAGAAGCCCCTGAAACAAAGGCTCACTTTCACTTCCTGTAGTTGCTGCAATTTCCCTACCAATTTCCTGTATGTTCACAGCTGGACGTCACTGCACAGCCCATTCTGGACACACACACAGAAAATACCAAAACTAATATGGCTGAGATCCTACCAGCTCCAGCTTTGCTAAAGGATAGAGTCTGCCATCGTTTTTACTGAATGCCCGGAAACATCAAGGTGGACAACGCAAACGTGCTCAAGCATAACCAAGATCAAGCATAACAACACAACATATCGTATTGCGGGGCATAACCTGGAGATCACAGACACCCGGAGCCAGTTTCACTGAGACAGCAGAGTCACAGTTTTATCAAAAGACGAAAAGAACGGTCCCCAGTCGAGGCACTTTCCTCGGAATTGAAGCGGCAACATGTCTAACTGAACTCTGTGAAATATGTTCAAAACGTGATACAAGTGTGAAAGACACTTTAATGTCTCTGTTATTCTGCCCCGCAAACAGAATAAAGTAGCTCACTATCAGAAATCGTAATGAATTAAATTCTTCAGAATCGAAATGTGGCCCCAAAAATCGAATCAAATTGGGAGATAGTAAAAGATTCCCACTGCTAGTTTATAGTATAGGGGAGTCAGTTCAAGTTAAGCAAACCTTGGAATGAGTTTCCTCCAGGCACTCTGTTTTCCTCCCACACAGCCCAAAAACAGTTTATTGATGACAAGTATGAGTCTGTACTGTGAGAGGGCCCCGCCTCTCACCCCACACGGGGGAGACTCCAGCCCCATCACAGGAACAAGTGCCAGAAATGAGTTATTTTTAACCTTAAAAATATGACATAGACATTTCCCCCCTCATTGTTCTCACTTGACTTCAAATCTAAATTCATATCTATTCATTTACAGTGTGTTAGAAACCTTTGTTCCGTTTTACTTCTTTGATACATTTTGTTCGGAGTTTGACGATAACGGTATGTTGCAGGTGAAGCGGGGTAACAGTCGAATCTATTTTTGCTCATTAGCTGATTTATTTATCATGACTCTATACGGCGGAGGAAGCCGAACGTATATGAAAACACACTTAAGCGGTTACTTCCGCCTCTTCACACCGCCGCGGCACACGCCTAATGACGAATCCGTGACGGGCTGCGACGGCTAGTTTTGTGAGCGAGCGTGAACAAAATGCGAGGGATGTTTCTGGAAGTGGAGATAGGACTTTAGGAGGGATGAAAAATTAATGCAAACAGATTAAGACCTCGGCAGCCCAGGGCGAGGATTGTGAACACAGCTGGGTGGAGGAGTTATCAAAGAGATCATTTCCACATCAGAGCAGGAACATAAAATGATGCAGCAGGTTGAACCGCCTGCTCCGGTGAACATCACTGTTCATTTCCTTCACTTGGGAAGGGAAGGAGGAAAGTATCATGTGGTGAGAATTGTTGGCCAACTTTTGCTCAACGTGGAGTCATGACATTTTTTGTGCCTTTAAAAATGAAGATGAAGTTGTTCAGTGTTTGAAGGGTGGGCTATGTTGTCATAGCCTTGTGGCGTGGATATGTAAGCATTCAGAACACAGAAGAAGTCATTGAAGGGTCCCAAAAAATAGGTTCAAGCTCACCAGGATTTTAATGCGAGAGCTGTGTAGAGTGACGGTAACGGCAGGAACATGGATCTGAACGATGTGACGAAGCTCAGTAATGAATGATCTGGGAAACACCAGGCACATTATGAATGCTACGCCTTTATTTGAACCACCAGCCTTTCACTCTGCAGTCCAAGAAAAATCATTTACGAGTGTAACATTCAGCCCTTCCCCGTCTCATTCACCTGAAGACAATTTGATCCATCACTTTAAGCCTCCCTACAAAGATGCCGCACATTAATCCCAACTGTTCGACCATGTAATAAAAGCAGAGGGAGAGAGTGAGGGAGGACGTCCTGAGGCTTCACACGCTCTTAATTAACCTCTCAGGCCAGTAATTCTGAGTCTAATGTGATCCCCACTCCTCCATTACACCACTCGGCAGTCAGGTTCAGGAGGAGCAAACATCAGCCAGTTTTGTTCCGTCCAAATGTACTTGAAGATGAATCACCGGATTAGCATTAGCTACCTCACAAACGTTAGCGGGGCCGTACTGGGTGAGGGCTGAGCAGTAGGTTTGCCCTCCGAATGTCTTTGTCTGTGCGATGAAAAAGAGACAGGATGGACTGTGGAATTGGCGAATGTGGACCCTTTTCTGTAAACAAATGTCCATGAACTGCAGGTCGTGGCCAAATTAAGTTAACAGTACCATCCGATGTCAGGAGTTGACCTTAGAGATTGGTTTTCTTTCCTAAGGGAGTTCAGAATAAATGCCTTCAGGTCCCGAGGGCAAATATCTTTTTAAGTTGTCACCGTGCCTCACCCAGCTGTGAGACAATAATCGCATTCTTGATGCACACCGCCAGTTTGTCATATCAATAGCTTCGGAGTTGAAGGTCAAATGCATAGATTTAATACAGAGACTGGATAACGTTTGGATGGTCTCAGTTGCCATAGTGACGAAGGCTGTGTCCCATTTCTCACCGTAACACTGGATTTTGCGTGTTCACCTGCAAGTGTAATGTGTCCCAATACTAAGACCGAGGGCAGCGTTCACCACTTGAAATGATCCCTTCAAACCGAGGGAGCTCCGGAGCTGACGTGAAACCAAGTGGGAATATGAAGCGTGGATAGATTTCAAGGATACTTTATTTCAAAACAATGTTGGATAGGACAACAGGGACATTTTAGTCAGGAGGACTACTCTTCCGTTTGTTAACTTTCTCTGGTATCACACGTTAGTGACCCAAATGGTCTTCCATGTCTGACAACATGAACAATACAACATGTATGTTTTTATCTCTTTGTAACAAATAACAGTCGGCTAGCATCCATGCTAACGGTAACTTCACCAAAGCTCTAACAGATCTATCACCACAACATAGCAACATAGAAGCCTGCTTCGGCTTCGCCCAATTCTTCTTCTTCTGTTGGTTCACCAAACCAAGTGAGATGATCAGCGCTGATGCAAGAGGTTGCAAAAATGTTACAGCTGGCATTTCCAAAACGTCTCCAATACTGGATATGCAGGAAACGAAACACAGAACAGCAGCCAACACGTTGTATTTACGCGTGACGTCAATCACTTCACTTCGTTGTCGGAGGGAACGTCATAGTGGAGGGCACTCAAGACCAAGCGCTAGTGTTAGGGTGAGAAATGGGACACAGTCTAACTCTGTGTGGAACTTCTACTAAGCTACCCTTTTTCTGGGTAGATCAAGTTGGGGTTTTCAACAAAGTTGTTTTCTGAAATAATCCCAAAGTCTGTCCCACAATGAGGCACAAGACAATGGATGCATTGGTGGCTCGCGCCCGATGGCTATGCGGTTCAAAAGGACAAGCACACTACCGCAAGAAATACATGCGCATGTCAAAACCACACTTGATACAAATATACTGCATTTCCATGCATGGTACAGACCAGGGCTCTGAGGGAGAGCAGCTTAAGGCGCGGGAAGAACATAAAAACTACTCTCACCGCAACCACAGTCCCAGGACCTTGATTAAAAAATTAAAATTGCAACAGCAGTAATACGCTAAACGCCTCTTAACTGCAATTAAAAATGCAACAGTCCTCACGAGGGTGATTAAAAGTGCAGATGCATATCTGCAAAGTTTCATCTCGACACAAAGACGAAGCACAAATTGCACACTGCTGCAGTATCAGCATCAGCAAGGACACTCCGCTGAGCCAGTTGTATTTTATGGGAATTACCAGCCTGATTAGCACACATCTTCAATTTTGAACGGTAATTGTGTTATTGGATTTGAGCATTATTTCTCCACGGGGATTAGTTTGCCGCGATAATGGCTGCAACGGTGATGAATGGCTCTGCGGTGAAGAGTATAGTCCGAAGTCTCTATAATCCCGGTGAAGGATGTTCTCCTGGGGTTCTACGGTTTCCACGCAACCATTACTGCGCGAGCTCGCTGGACCGACCAGAGGAGATCTGGAAGCAATGGCCAGCTTTTCAAGGGAACGTCAGCATCTGAACCAAGGTCAAAACTGTGTAGCCTAATCGCAATACTCAAAGATCAAGGAAGCAAGCAGGTCAAGTCCTACTCTCTGTCATTCCTACAGTGTTGCTAACATGGCAGAGCAGCCCTGGCTTTAATCGCATTCCTCTTTCTATCGATTCAATTGGCTTGTGAAATGCAAATGCAAAGTGAGAGTCTTAGTATTTATTTCAGCCTCTTCTCACTCCTAATGCGTCACCTATGTCAAGTGCACTTTGCTAGTCCAGTTGTGACACAGATGTCAGCTTTCTATGTTGCTATGCAAGTTCTGGTCCTTTCACTCATGTTTACATCAGCTAATATGCACCAAATATGTTGGACCGAAAAAGTCCACTTGACAACCAGTGCAACTCTGGTGCAATAACCTATTTTAATCTAGTTTAATTTTTGTTTTTTATTTTATTTTTCATTTTATTTTTTAAAATGTAGTATTTTTATTTTATTTTATTTTTTATTCTCTGTGTGATGCTCTTCCTGACTGCATGCCCTTTCTTGCCTCTATTGCTGCTGGAAATGTAAATTTCCGGGAGGGAGTCATCCCAAAGGGATCAATAAAGTCGAGTCTTCGTCTTAGTCGAAGTCAATATGGAACACCAAATGAGGGAGACCATGTTGGTGTACTTTCACTCGGAAAAGCTTTTCTTCCTTTTACTGTCACAAGTCCTGCTGATCCTCTTTTAATGGTGGACAGTGTGGAAACTACCAAAAAAAGGGAAATGAGCACTCACATGAAGGGAACCCATAGTAGCACTACCACGACTGTGATTTGAAATTGCTGTTGTTAGCATATTGGCCAGGCAGGTCCACCTGGGTCGACAGAATATGCCAAGTTCCAGACTGGTCACCGTGCCACACGAGTAGCCGAAGACAATAACAACACCACGTAGACATCCAGCTCCTGTTCCCGATCCTTCCAGCTTCAAACATTTCACTGGCGTTCTGCTGTGATCAGCAACAATGTTTGGGGTTTTTGCATTTCTACCTCCACTGGGATTAGTTTGCCGCCATAATAGCCCCAACAGTGATTAATAGCTCTGCGGTGAGGAGCACAGAGGAAAGCCTCCATAATCCCAGTGAGGACTATCCCTGAGGGGTTCTATGCAGCCACTGCTCGACACTCAAAGAGAGGGATATCTCGAAGTAATAGCCAAGCTTTGCTGCAGAAATGTCAGCATCGATGATATGTGTCCCATCAGTTTGAGTTCTTGTCGATAGGAAAACCTGATTTCCAGCCGCGCACTGCTGCCGCTGTCCCTGTGCCGACATGGATAAAGTGCTTTGCCACAGCTCTTTGGTTGCAGTGGCAGGTAAATGCAAAAGCAGCAGCAGGACTTGTGCTGATTTTCCTAGTTTCTATCCTGATGCTTTATCGATTTCGCTGGTGACACCGATAGTCCAGAGAGAGTAGAGAGCAATCAGACGCTCAAAGCTTCAGAGGGCTGTCTAATTAGGAAAACAGAGCGAAAGGCCATCAAACGGACAGATGCCGCAGCCCTGGGAGAGGAGAGCAGCGTGACATCCCCCCCTGCTGGAGGGCTGGCAGAACTGCGAGGGGAGGGGGAGTTGGACCCACTGTGCCAATCATATCTGCGCGCCTGGCTCAATCTCTCAAAAAGCTCTACAGAACGACATGAGAGACTCTTCAGAAATCAAAGAGTGGTGAGACACTACAGCGGTTTTGGAGCAAGAATACAATTGCTCTGCTCATGAGAGACCAGCTTCAGAATTCATTGTTTCATCAGAGTAGACTACTTTAAAAGCGTTTGAGTCCACCAGAGAAGAATGAAAGCCATGTGATGGTCCGGTTACCCCGGCAACGCGGGGAAGAAAATGAGATGCTTCCCTGCCTCCAGCTGGTCCGGCCCTTCTAGGGGAATTACAGACAGAAATGTGGTATCAGATCGGGACTCCCGTGCAGCGCGCAGTCATCATCCAACTGTGTAGCTGAGACTCAGGTTTCGCACGGAAACAGGCTGTCCTGATTGATCGAATGTAATCTGCTCATTTGGCGTGATTAGGCATTTTTCACTAAGTCGGGGGGGGGGGTTAGTAGTCATGTCTGGCTTGCTGTCTCTAAATGCCTGGATCTCCCAGGTTGTTCAGCCGCTGGAGAACAAAGGCAGATAAGAGCGTGCAGGGATTAAGAGGCCTAAAGAAGCGCAGAGAGAGCGATCAGCGGACTCCTGCCAGCTGAACCCAACCTTCAGATTGACAGGTCTCCTATGAAGTAACACCCTTGCTCAGGCTTGATCAGTGTTCAATGGACAGTGAGGGAAAATACTGCCGTTCGAGGGGGAGTAGGAGCAGGACGATTACTGTGCTACTTTACATACAGTAACAGATCCGCTGTTTAAGCTTGCCACCCAGGTAATGTTCATATGAAAGTCCTCCACGAGTACAGACTGTAATTCACAGCTACCACGGGAGCTGGGTTCTTCATCCCACCTCCACCGTGTGACCCGACAAAACAAACTTGTTCCTTCTGATATGTTTGTGCTTCAATGGAAACATAATCCATTTGGAGCTTTAGCATCCTAGAGTCCATGTGTTTTGAGATGTACAGGGTATATACACATACATACATTAGGGCTGCAACTTACGAGTATTTTGATAGTCGACTAGTCACAGACTACCTCAGCGATTATTCGACTAGCGAGCATATGACGTGTACGGCTTGACAAACATGTCAACATGGCTGATGGTAGTGTTGTAAATATAATATTAATAAATGCCCCTGGGTGTGTGTGTGTGTGTGTCAATGGTGTGTGTATTCCAGGGTGTATTCCTGCCTCTTGCCCAACTGACGGTATATGCATGTATGTATGTATGTATGTATGAATGAAAAATGTATTTAAATGTTGAAAAGACTTGTTTAGTGTTAAATGCTGTTTTGAAACTGTATTTGAATTTCAGTTTCTGAAAATGTGGTATGAAAGGCAAGTGTCCTTTGATGATCCCATATAATGTTTTGGGTCTGAGGTATTTGTACTCTGACAGCGGCTTGTGTTAATTGCATCACAACTAGTTGACGTCAGCCATAACAATAGTTTTAGACGCATCCTAGTTAGCGTGACAAGCTACATCATTTGAGTTAGGTTAGCCTTTTGTGTAACATTTTTAACACAATATGCAAACATTATAACACAAGATATAATTTAGGTCGAAAGTTTACATTGTTCCACAGTAGTCTGCAAAATGTAGGCTTTAAAGAGTGTTGGTGGAATGGAGTGAAAAAGCTAGCGGGATGCTAAGTGGGATGCTTGCAAACATCCCAGTACATGCCTGCTCCAGCTGAAAGTGCTAATTTTGCTTCAGCTAGCTGAACTGATCTGTGGCGAAGATTGATCATTTAACCACCTGATTTAACGGTGAGAGGCCAAAGGTGCGACGGCCTCTCTGAAAGTAATTTGGATCAAAGACTGGAGCTGAAAGACAACGAGGCAGCGAGAGAGGAGAAGAGTGTGAGGCAGATCATGTGGATAATCATTCCAGGTCAGCGGCTTGATGAGCCACAGACATTAGCGCACCATGTTTTAATGTAAAGTGTGGGCTTTAGCGGGAAAACAAAAGGCGCAGAGAAACCGAAAAACTGAGATGGATGAGTGGAATTCGGCACGGAGAGGTGAAAACACAGCAAAGAGAAAATGAGTGTAGATTAGGGAGTTGCTGGGCTGTGAGGGAAAACAAACAGTGGCGATGTGGAAGACGGTTGCACTAGGATTGTAATGTATTCACTGGGTATTCAAAGCATCGAAACCACCGGCCAAATAATGTGCGGTTTCATCACTTACTTCCCACTTAACAACCAAAACCAGAGCTTCCAGCAAAAACTGGTCGTGGCAGTGGCACATATTCTGTCGTGTTTTAAAGGTTTCAGTAAAGTGCAGTTTATTATAACCAGGACAGCAATGCTGACCCCAGTTCATCCCATTCATCTGACCATGTATAGACTGTATTTACAAAATATACACGCACTTCTACCATCACTCCCTTCCAAAGACTCTTGTTCAGACCTCATGCCAGTCTACTAAGGTCCAATTGTCAAACGCTAATGGTGAAAGCTTTTGAAGTTGTAGTATAACACAGGTAAACAAAGACTAATTCAACAACTGAAATGTAGTAAAGGGTAGCTTGTCTGAAGGCTCAAACCACACAATGTTCCGGACTCTTGGCTGCCCTTGCATGTACATCCTGTACCTTGAAACTTTGAAAACTGAGTTAGAAATATGTAATTTTAGCAGGACAAACCAAGCACCAAGGGTTGCTTTTATTCAAATAAATAATTAAAACATAATAAATGCTACATAAATCGGATATTATGGCAACAATTTAATATCTCGAAATCCATCCTCCAAGGAAAGCAAAAACTGCAATACCCTTGGAGATCACAAACGCTCTTTGATGTAAGCTTCTTGCTGCCTGTTAGACCGACCTTCATCGTTCAGTGAACCAAAACACCCATCCAAACCCATCACCACACCATAATGTCTCAGCAATGCAAACATGTCACTTATGCTAGAGCAAAGTTTCTCTACTAACACGGCGCCAACGACCTTCTGTCCAATCCTAAATAGACATTTGTTGGCCTGAAAAATGTCCCCTGCAGCAAATATTAGCAAGAGCAGTCCTTCATTGTTGGCCAGGATTGGCTCAAGCAGACGTGTTGAAAAAAGCAGCAGACTATGAATGAATAATAACATTGAAAACAAGGGAAGTGTAAAGCATCATAACCATAACCTTGTCTTATAATATATAATGTTCAAGTCACCCCCCCCCGAATTAACAGTTTCATCAGACAGTATTAGACTACGAGAAGATGTTATGGCTTCTAGTCGAGAAGGAATGATGGCAAAAGTGACTTTGTATTTTGTAAATATACACATAAATGCCTCTTTCAGCTCTCACATTGATTTATTGATGCTTAAACCTCCTAAAAGCTCTCAAATGGCTCTAAACCGGGAGAGAGGGAGAAGAAGAAGAATAGTATAGCGGACAGCTTGAGATGGATCCAACAGAAAATGGATCAGAAAAGCAAATTTATAATATAATTCGTCCCCTGCTGCTCTGTTGGAATTGCTTCTGGTTGGGGGGAATCGTAAGGCGGAAGAGGAGCCAAGGAATTCCTCCGCTGGCCTCTTTCGGGGGAGACGAATGTCGACATTAGTTGGGGCTGACACCTTCCAAATCGTGTTTTATGTAAATGCAGGTCTCTGAAACAAGTATCCAAGGGTAATATTTGCAGAGGAGATGGTGCAGGATAAGGGCGGCCTGACACACTTGCCTTCTGCTTCCTTGCTAATCTGCTCAATTAATCACATGAGCAGAGGCAGAGATATAAACGCTTCAATCGAGAGAGGGAAGCATGATGGATGAATGGGCACTGAGGTTCTGTTGCTCCTTCTCCTTGTCGCACCCGCTCCCTTCATCCCTGCTTCCCTTTAACTACTCACTGCATTGTGGATTTTTTTGTTATTTTATCTCTTCGCCCCGATGAGTTTGTTTGTGTAGTTTCTGTCGTGGCCGTGCAGGAAGCTCCACGAATGGCGAATCCCACAAAGCCAGTGATTCCATGTAAATCCTGTTGCAGGACAGGAAAATAGGTTCAGATTCCCACATATCTAAGCAAGTCCATTACCACTGAGTACCAGGGAAGATAGTGAAATTGATGGAATACCCCACACCTAAGTGAGTCTCCCCTTTTCAGCTGCTAACTAAAAGTGAGTCTATCTGCTTGAGTCACTGAGTCAAACCAGTCACAGTGACACGGGTTACTTGACAGGAAGCAAGTCCTTCGGTCCATTGTAAAAGAGGGACCTTTTGCAACAATCAAACCAATTGACATTCCAGAAACAGGAAGTCCCGCACACAGAGACATCCATCGCCGATGAGATATGTAAACATTACTCATTCTAGTCATGTTCCTGCAGAGTCACCCTCATGGAGCTCAAGTCTGATGGTAAACAGATTAAATAAATGAGGGTCTGATAAGCCAACAACCCGCATTGTAAAGAAATCCTTCAAAAGAACACTGCTATCGACAGGAGAGTGATGGATGAGTGAGCCAAGAGGTTGTGTTGCGCTCATTTGTCACTTTTCTCAAAAAAAGAAAAAGGCCTTGAAAGTTTGTTTGTTGATTCTCCAGTAGCAGAGAAGTAATCCTCCTAGAGATATAAGACTTTGAGATAGACATCATCGAAAGAAATGAGATGACGACAGTTGGGCAGGTCGGGATGCAGAACAGTGTCGAGTCGAAGGGCCCCTTGCTGTTTTAACTCCCCAACAACGTACAGTCCAGGAGTCTAGTGGCACTATTTTCAGTCACGCCTGGACGACTCATTCTTATATCAAAGAGAGAGTCCGGCCACTGCAAAGAAGCTTGTAACCACAGGTGACAGCAAGAACATGAATTGACCTTTATGACAGAGGGCTGTGAGACTACTGTCTATGGAGCACAGCCTCTCCTTGGTGGTCCAACTTCAAGATTCCTAAACTGATTCTTAAATCTGTGAATGAGCCATACTATTTGTGGGAGTTGGAATTGAGAAGAAAAGAAAGTCTGTACTTGAGTTTCAGGCCCTGACTTTTCGCCCGATTTCATCACTTTTCCACAGTAACTCTATCGACCTCTTTGAGGAGTTGACTCTTTGCCATACGTTGATGGGGTGAACTCACAATACCTCTGGTACATGATCCTGCCTCAGTGTTCTGGGCAAGTGCGACTACATGGAAAAAAAAGGTCAATTCACCCCGTCTTGATTAAGCCTTGAACTGAAGTGAAAGAATTTGCAGAATTCTGACTGGCAGGATGCAGCATCACCTCCTTCCTTCGTTGTTCTCCTCATCGCCCCTCCTCCCTCCGTGCTTCTCCTCATTGCGCCTCCTCCTCACGTTCCTCCGCCCTCCACATTAATCACATGGCAACGAGAATAAAGCAGAGCATCTGTAATAGTTTAGCGGCGTCACTGAAGGACAGACGGAGGTCGGCTGGCGTCCCGGCTAGTGTGTGTGTGTGTGCGTGCGTGCGGGTATTAATAGTAATACATTGGCTAGCATGAATGCAAGGACAGAATGGGGACAAGGGGTGCTAAAAATGGAGCGTTACCTGGTCCAGTGCACACGACAGCACCTTGAATACGCAAAATGACATTCAAGCCTTGAGTCCTTTTTGTAGCTCAAATCCTCCTGTTTAGACGTTTAATTCTGCCCACGGCCGGAGAGGGGCTTGCCGGCAGTGGAGCCATTACTTTTACGCCCCGCTTGATTTGTAGCTGCTGCAGAGCTGTTGCGTCAAGTTCTCCTGCTGCCAACCGTTGGTCCTGCTTCAGGCTGCTTGTTTTCCAATCCCAAAATGCTTGAGAGTGATTTCCTGTTGATAAGCTTCCACACAGCTCTCGTATAGAAATCTCACCCGTTTTTAAATGAAAGCAGCGGAATGTGGCTCTCGGGAGACGTTGCCCTGTCTGGTTAATTTCACCTAAATGCGTCCTTGTTTTGTTCAGATAACAGAGGGAATGTTTGCGGTAATGAAATGGCGGTGACAGAGCAGATAGTGCTTTCAATATCTCATAGGCACCATAACCTTGACTGCACCACGCACCAATCAGTTCTCTGCCATCACCCCCGACTCTCCAGGGGACACCGACTTCTTTCTCACGTCGATGATTCACACATCTGATCTAAATATGTATGGGTTTCATTCTGACACAAAGAGAGTGGACTGCGTGTGTGTGTGTGTGTAACATTCCAAAATGCAAGCAAAACCATCCACCACTCAGCCAAGAACAAAAGGTACTCACCTTGAAGTACTCACTGACAGTAGCAGTTTCCAATTGTACCATTGCAGTGTCATACCAAGTGACAAGAGAAGTGGCATAAACAGTGGGGCTGTGTATTGGCTTGTATCTCAGGATACCATGCAGGAGCGGCAATATATTGTGATACTGTTTGAATAATATATTGTCATTAGGGCTTTCATTTTAAAGAAGGAAATCAGGTGCAGAACAATAGTATGTGCATGAAAACAAGCTTATTGTTATGTCAGTCCAGTTAAAAAAAAAAAAAATCCACTCCAACAGAGGAATAAATCACTCCCTCGATCAACAAATCTCCAGTGTACAAAAAGAAAATTTTAGTATTAAACACATCACAAATGCAGAAGCATATCCAAGTACCTATGTATTAAATTGCTATAGCAACTTTTAAAAGATCAAGACAATGTGAGTGCATCAGTATTTTCTTAGACCCGAGTAAACAGTGGAATTTGAGTCGTCAAACTTCTATCTCAAATCTGCTTCTAAAAATCGAATGTAAAATCCAAGATAATGAATGTTGTTTCTAGAGGGCAGTGAAATAGGAAGAGGGTCCAAATGAATCAAATCCCAATAATGATTCAAGGCCAAGCTAAACACACACAGAGAGCTCAGATTCAGTTTGATCTTATTTGACCGTCCCATACGTTCAGGCTGAAACCTCCACCAATAACGTCTTTCTCTGATTCCTAACAGCCTGAGTCTTGGCCTGTTTTGCAGGAGGATGAGACGGGCGAGGGCCGCTTCAGCTTCCCAGGCTACGGCATGGGCCCCGCCTGCCTGCAGGCCAAGGACGGCATGGCCATCAAGGGCAACAACAACAACGCCCCAGCGTCGGCCGCGCCAGAGAAGAGCATCGAGGAGATGAAGAAGCTCTTCATCAGCCGGGCCAAACGCATCGACACTGTGTCCCGTGTGGCGTTCCCGCTCGTCTTCCTCATTTTTAACATTTTCTACTGGATCATTTACAAGATCATCCGCAGCGAGGACATCCACAAGCAGTAGTCCAACAAAATAACTCGCCGCCTCTTTTTCACCACCCGACTTGTCATTGCAATGAGGGACATTTGTGGCCCCTCCCACCTGAAGACTTCAACGCTTTTCTTTGCCTTTACCCTACGACCGAGTCTCATCCGTCTCTTTAAGCCTCCCGATTAGTCCGGACCAGTGCAATAGCAATGCAGTAAAATGCATGAAATATGAATGTGGCAATATATTTAAGAAAAGATTTGAAAAAACAGACTTGCAGGCGCAACAAACTGCGAGGAAGAGGACGAGCGAGGAGACTTCTCTTTGATTTTGGGATTATTTTTATGCGCAAGGATGGATCTATTATTCTATATGACAAAGCGATGTTTGGACAGAGAGCGGGAGATGTAATATATATATTTATCAAACATGATTTTCAAAGGGAAAAAGTGAGTTTTCTTTAAAAAAAACAAAACAGGAAGAAGGAGTAGTGCTTCCATTCAACACACGATGCAAGGATCATGGACTTTATGTATATGAATATAGAAATTGCTTCAAATGTGTATTGCCGGCACTCGCTTTCCCTCCTCTCCCCCCGCCGTCGACACCCCCCGAATCCCGACCTGCTGCCGCTGTCAATCACGCAAGAAGAAAACAGCGCTGGACGACGGAGAAAACAAGAACATTTCTGTGTGAGCTCAACGTTTACCTCTTTGGTTTGTTTCATGCATTTGTTTCTTCATTCATGTGCCAAACAAACTGGTGTCTGTGCACCTTCCTCCCTCTAGAGGACATTTTGATGTCAATCTGTGACAAACTTTTCTTTTCTCGAGCAGATCCTGGACAGTGTTGAGAAAAAAAACAAAAAAAAAAAACACCCTACGTTTGCTTTTCCTCGTTGTGCTCATCAGGACTGAGAACATTGTTTACATCTTATTAGTGCTTCCTTGCTTTGACCCCGCCTTAATGTGACTCCCTCTTCCCGCCCCCTTCACCTGAGCGGGCCTACGTAGTGGATATACAGATTATAACACCTTTTGTACCTTAATTAACTGTCGTCTCATCTCATCCACACGCACCGATGTAGCGGAACACGTCATGAAATACACCAGGATGTCATCGCAAAAGCTGGGAAAGCTTACGCTTATTAACAGTTTTGTTTTGTACTTTGCTTCTCTATGCAACGATCCGTATATGCAATTGTGTTCTCCACTTTTCTGCACCGCTAGCTGGCAGGCGCCATTTCAAACAATTCACTCATGACTGATGAGGCAAAGCTGGAAGCAAATCGAATTGTTTTAAGTGAAGAACATGGACGGGGTTCGACTGTGTTAGCAGCAGTTGATGGCTACAATCTGTTCAGTGACAACAAAGATGCTATAGTCTGTAAGCCGAGAAGCTAATGTCGTGCTTAACAAAAATCCCTCAGTAAAATAGGTAGTGACACTTTAACATAGTTAAGCAACCCAATCTGTAACAAATTTAGGTGAGAAAAAGCCAAAAGTTTTGGAGGGAAATCCTGGTCACATGACGAGCCACATATCTCCAGGTTTGTTCACAACTTGCATAGCGTTCCTTTAACATCCGAAACAATGAAAGTAATTCACATGACACACCATGTGGGACTAACATGCAATATTGACGACTCGTTGTTTTTGTAGGTGGCTAGCTTAGCAAGCATATTTTAGCACAGCTGCTTATTTTTGTGCTGCGTCGGTGTCGTTCATGTGACCAGTGGTCTGCAAACATTGATACAATGTGATCAAATTGAGGAACAATTCGCCAAACGTATGTCATTTAGCTAAAAAGCTAAAAGGAATTCAGAATAAAAACCCAGCCTAGTCACGTGAAAAACATCATCCAGAGCACTTGAGTGCTACATAAAGTGGAGATGTAACAAAGCAGAGTCCATTGATTTCTCTTGGCTGAGGCGTGCTAACTGGGTGCGAATGCTGCGTTCTACGAGTGCTCAGAGGTCGTAAGAGTTTGAGCTCACGCGAGTTAGAAACCAAGAAGCTGCTCAAACAACACTAAAGTACACAGTTTGTTAAATGCATGTTTCAATTTAAGTCGGATCGGGACTCGATAAGACACAAGTCAAGGTCAATCACATGATCCAACACTTGAAATAAGATCAAGGCCAAGGCCAAAAATAAAGTGTATTTACTCGAAACACAATTCAAAATCAGTCTATTTCAATTGCTAAAGGCTAAATTAAGCATGTCTGAATTCGGAATGAAAAACACCTTCACCGCTGGCTCACCCTGGTCTTTCTTCTTGAAGCACAAACATCTGCTCACAATCTTTCATGGCTTCTTTCTGAATCAATTGGCAACGCTTCCTGTTCAATGTTGACATCTATTATCACTAACTGAACAATGTACACCATCATCTTGTTTGTTAAAGACTTCAAATGAGTTTCTCATTTTGAGCTGGCCACTTCAAATGACTAGGTGGGCCCCCGAATATGACACACCCTCGGCAAAACATCACCTTTAATTTCATATATCGCTGTTGCGGGAACGGACCGTGGCACAACATCCTCTCCGAACTTCTGAGCACGATGGGAACGCACCATTTACCAGGAAGTGAATAAACGACTGACAAGTAAACGTTTCCATTTGTGGCACAACAACCGTCAACGTCGGCTCTATTCTTGTTTCACGACTCGACGTGTGAGATCTGAAGGGCTATGCCACATTTTCTGATTTATTTGATGAGAAGCTTAGACATGTGATGCATTTTAGTCACACATCTTTGAGAATATTGTTGATTTGGCTTTCATTCGATAGCGACATGAGTGAACTCATTTTGTCTCATTGGCATCACCAGCTATTGTAATCCAACCAACAAGGTTTGTTATCGGAGGTGTGCGAGACGATGCTGCTACTGGCATCCGATCAAAATGTTTCTTGAAAAGCTCAGCGTCGACTCAACAACAAATACAAATGCGTCAAAAGACGCCGTTTGAGAGGAACCAAAAAGTGTTTTACAACAAAACCAATTCATGTCCAAGGTAAAATATTAAATGCTATTTGTTTATAATTAATAGAATCCTACAGTGTGATATATAGTTCAAATATTTATTCATGTTTCAATGTATTTTTTTTGTACAAAATAATATTTAAATATTTGTTTATTAATGATTCACTTAAAGGTTAGGTAGAATATATTAATATTTCAATTATGCCAGGGAAACTATTTTTATTTCATTGATTTAAAATAAAATCAAGATTGTGTTTTTAAAAATAAACAAGATGAGAATAAATATTTAAATAGAAATGGTGTGAAGGGCAAGAGAGTCAACAGTAATATTCATTGTGATTTTTACGTCACTTTCTTCTCAATTAAATATGAAATAAGGTCAAGTTTAAATATGAATTAAAAGGTGCACAGTTCCGTCACGAAATCATGCAGTTAAAATGTTACTTGTCACGATGAGGATAAACTGGAGTGTAATGTGAATCTGGTGGACGACTAGTGAGCCATGTTTCTATTCCGCACTTCCGTGTCTGCAGCATGTTTTAATCACCACACACTGTTTTAACCGACAGGAGCAACTTTGGACACGAGCAACAGCGCCATCTAGTGTTGACTACTACGTGCCATTCAGTTCTGTGTATTTTATACGTCTTTTTTGTGCCATACAGGGTTGAATATGCAAATAAAAAAAAAGGACCTAACGCATATCATGCATTCATTCAACCACTCGTCGTCACTGTTGGGGAGGGAGTCGGGGCCCTGGCTGCGAGAGAGGGTTCGTGTTGTGTTCCGAAGACTTGTGTTTGGGTTTAACCGTAGCATGGTTCATTTAAATGAATTACATCAGAGGTTTGGTTCTTGTGTGTACTTGTACAATCCTGCAATGGGGGAGGGGGGGAGGATCCCAAAACTGCTGTGAATTAAAGGAGTTATGAATTATTTTTTTCTTTGCACAAGCTGGAATGGCCTTAACTTTTGTTTTCTTTTTAAGCTTTGATCGTGTGATGGCACAAAGTGCACCGTTTCATTTGCAAAAATGCTCATTATAATCTGACAACAAAGCAGGATAAAGTGAAAAAAAGAAAAAAAAGGCGAATCCTTTTTTATTTTCATTAATCTGAGAAACAATATTTTGCATGAATATAAACACAATGGCAGATATTTTGGCTTGTACAAAAAAATGTGAAGCAATTTGATGAAAAAAAAAAAAAAGAATGTACCATTTCTGCTTTATCTGTATATATCTAAATATTTATTGAAATGTGTCATACTACTAATTCTATTAACCATTGAAGGTTTTCTGAACAAAAATCTTTTTGAACATTGTCAAAGGTTGTTGGAGTTGGATCTTCTGCTTTCTGTTCCTCGACTCAAGGATCTGTGTAACCAAGAAAAGTTATTAAAAATTGCAAATAAATCCTCGCAGTGGGGTTGGATTCATTGTCTGTGCGGAGTTTGTTTGTCTAGGGGTGACCAAGTCTTTTCTGTAACCACATAGACTGATAGTATAGGACTACGACTGCATTTTGTCTCCATCCAAGTTGGATTTTTTTTTTGGCAAAACCAGCTGTGATTTTCAAATGACAAATGTGTCAAGTTCCCCACTATCTTCTTGAACCTTATTAACGTCACAGTGAAGAGGGGAACGGAAATGCAGCATTAATGGAATCAATACTTCCCTTTATTTCCCCAGTGAATATTCACATTAGAAAAAAACATTTGAGCACTACGACCAAGGTGCCTCACCCAACTCTAAGGTAACTATCTCCATGACTTAACAGTATGACTTAACACTTTTTCTCATCATTACATCCCCACACAAGTTTGCCAATTCGTTGACATCAACCCATCATCAGAGTACAGACAAACGTAATAAAGTGAAGTCCTGGTTCTGACCGCTGCAGCTCCTCCAGACGGAGTGTAATGAAAGGACAATGTGTGCAGCAGACGGTGCTGCAGGAGGTCGGGGAGCTTCCTTGGAAAATGTCAGCGTGTGCTGTGAGCCAGCTGGACCAGAACACGCCGGAGTCCTTGTAGTTCCCAGAATACTAATACTGTCTGTGTACACAGCAGGGCGGCTGCTAATACACTACAGGTACAAGGTGAGCATGTGGGTTGTAAAATGCAGGTCACAGGTTCAAGCTTGAGCGTGTTCATCAAGAAGAAGAGTTGTAAATCAAAGTGACAAGAAGGCAAAATTATCATACTCACAGATTCGTGTGAGGAGCATCTACTTTGGCATGTGACAGATCCCTCATACGGAATGGCTCATTTTTTCCTGTGCGCTCTTCAAGAAAAGACCGCTCAATGCACACAGTGATTCACTCCTCCCTGAACTTCGCTGTGATTCATCCACTACAGTCACTCTGTCACCTGCTGGCTGTAAAATCAAATATTTACTTGTCAAATTATAATTCTGTACACACACAAAGCAGCAGCCAGCTCCAGGCACTTTCTGAGTCAAGTTGGACAGAGGAGAGGGAAGCACGCGCCCGAGAGGACGCCAACACACACCTGCATCTCACCGCCTCAGAGGAGCAGCTCCAGCCACAGAAAAAGTACATTTGAGGGGTGGTAACTGAAAAAACAAGATTAAACCTCCAAGTTTTTCTCAGCATAGCGGCCAGACTTACAGAGAGAGAGAGAAGCTCAGTCAGCCAGAAGAGACCTAGAGCAGAGCCACAGCTTCTCAATGTGAAGTCAGTTGAAGTGGTATTCTGTGGAGAGGCCAGTGTTGCAACCATTTGAGCCAATGACTCACAAGAATGTATTTAATAATAAAACGTCTGAGAAGTAAAATAAAGCTGAGGCTTCCACAGACATTGAGAAGGAACTGAGACAAAAAGTGTTTCTCCAGTCAGAAGGAATTGATAGAAACTTGAATAAACGAATTGAATAAAGCAAGTATAAAGAGGTGAAATAAAAACAATAACTACAAAGGCAGCCAAGTGCACTACACTTGTTCTAGACAAGTGTAAAACCTCTGTTACATCAAGCCTTGCATTGAGGAACTGAGCATAGTCCATTGGTTTAGTTGCACTTGTGAGAAAGCCTCAGCGTCACACTCACCTGAGGGCTGGCCTTCATGTGGCAGTGAAGACCTCTTTATTGGTGCAGGGGGGAACTCTGACTCAGTGTAAACAAGTTTAAGATAAATGAAACGCAGCATTTCCCCTCTGTGGGACTAATAAAGGACATCTAATCTAACACCTCATTTGAATACGCGGCTGGCACTTTAAGAGCGAAGACGTCTGGATACACCGCTTCCTTATTGGGTCCCATCGTGATGACGTATTTCTCTCTGATTCGTCCATTAATTATCATGTGACTGACGGGCTCGCTCAACCGTGGTTCTATGTAAACTACACTGTCAAATCGACCTTTTAGTTTTAAACAGTAAAAAGTTTGAAACTGTAAACTGCTGAGAAGTGAAGGATAAGTGTAATAAACAGTGTCCTTTAAATGTCATTTAATTTTAATAGAGATACTTTTATATGGTTTCATTTAAACCTGAAACCACGTTTGATTTTTCAGAATCGTAGATATTGCACTTCAAACGATGCATTATGAAACCTATGCAAAATGTGAGTCGCATCAATCTGATCTGTTGGCTGAAGTGCAAATCTTTTTATTCAGGTGACAACAGAAAGACGTACTTTACAATCATTGTTGCTGTTTGGGACACATGAACCTGGCTGCTGTTCATTTGATGGAGAATGTAACAAGACACAAAACCAGCACAATTTAAAACAGTTATTCTTTTTTTAATTTAGTTCTCTCATCGGCAGGTGAGCTTTTTTTAGGGTGACAAATGAATTGCATCAGAAGTAGAAGCCTTACATGATCTCATACATGCTCTGTTCGGACGCGTCGGGGAAATATTACACGGCAACATTAGTCAAAACAAAACCACTACAGTTCAAGCTAATGGTCTGGTAGAATAAAAAGATAAGACAGATCCATCGCTAGACTCAACGGTGGCAGCAATACACAGGATTGCCCAAGCAGTAAAGTACACGTTCCTTTAAGAAACAGGGTGAGAGAACGCGAACAAAAAAACCTAAATTCTGGGTTTTTTTAATCCCCAATTCAAGTAGTATTTACCCCTTTTTTCATGTGTTTGTGTTTAGCTTCTTAATAAATTCAAGTTCAGCATGAAAAACAAAAAAACAAATGTCCAGATAATACGTGTTGGTGGAATAGAAAAAGGGAGACGAATGGAGGAAGAAAGCGAAGAGAAGATGAGGAGCGACATTCTGGATTCCTCCAGTAGGAGAACAAAAAGCAGCAGGTGAGGGGGAAGGGGGGGAGGCAGCCGTCTTCACCGTGTTGGGACTGGCTGTTCATTTCAGCAGGAGCTGGTGCGACTCGACAGCAACGTCCAAACCTGCGTCAGTTACCGACATGAATCCCGACTACATACTTGACCTTGGAAAGGGCTACACATCGAGGAGCAGTGGCAGTCTAGGTGAGTACCAATGTTTTCCACTCGCTAAGAGAAAAGAAATGTCAGGCTTGCTGGAGCCAATCCCAGCTGACAGAGGCGGTGAAGACCCTGGACGGGTTTGTCAGTCCATCATAGGGTTAAAGCCCTAAATACAACTCCAAATTCATAATCGCTTCCTCCTGTGTGTGAAGTACTGGGGATATTTTACAGAAATCAAGTTTGTCCCTGCTGCGGGAAAAGCAAACTAAACAGACGCGGTTAACTAACTCAGGTTTGGAGCTCAGAGCCTCACTGGCGCTGGGCAGAATAGCGCCCCTCGTTCGGCCCGGCGCCCCGTCCAGACCCGAAGCTGGGTTTCTGTGCCATTCCCCCACGCGTGGGAGGTCCTCGGGCTCCTCCCCCGCCACCTCCTATCCGCTCTCTGGGGCCGCCAGGCCCCCCGGGACCACGAGGCCTCACGTCCCGCCTGTCGCCCTCCCTTGCTGACCGGGTTTTCTTCTCCTCGACGTTGAGACGGATGTCGCCTCGGAACTTGATGGGCTGGTGAATGGATCGCAAATTACTATTAGAAAACGCGGGACATCTTTTAATTGACATTTAAACAGAACAAAGAGCCTCACCCTGTTGCTGAGGATCTTCTGCACTGGTTCAGAGTCGTCAAACACCACAAAGCCGAAGTTGGGAAGCTTCCCCCCACTGTTGATTCTCAGCTCCAGAACTGTACCGTACTCTGGAAAGCGAGAAAGTGAGGGTGTTAAAATGAGCATGTCAGTTTAGTGTAGTTGGGGGTCAAGAGGCCAGCAGCAGCAGCAGGCAACATTATTATAACATGAACAGTCAATACAGCATCACTTACGCTCAAAGAACTCCTTGAGTTCCGTCTTGTCCACGTCATGAGGGACGTTGCCCACAAACAGCTGGTGGGCATCAGGGTAACGGATCACCCTTCGGCCTTCAGACTCGCCCTGTTCGCCTTCACGAACTGTGAACAAGAGTCGTTGTTACAGGTGTGCCAGACGCGATAAGATCGCGGCGGCAAACACAGAAACAAGATGGCAGCCGCAGCTTTAAAAGCGAGAGTTGTGCCAGTCGTACCTGGCCGGGGTCCTCGGTGAACCTGTGGGGGACCTCCAGGCCTCTGTTCCCTCGGCCGCTGGTCTCTCTGTGGTCGCTGTGCTGCAGTTTGGGACTCTGACTTCACCTCCACTCTGGGCTGAAATGGCAGCAGAGAGAAAATGCATGCGAGAAACCATAGTGACTGGCATGGAGCAACAGTGACACCTGCTGTCACACACTACAACCTGCATTTTTGTTCAACAAAATTCTCATGCCAAGGTAACAAGACTCCTTAAATGTTTGACGCAAGTTAGACAATAATAAAATCATGTGGGGTCAGTTGTATCAAACAAGTCATGACAGTTAAATACGGCAGATAAAGACTCACAGGTGCTGTGGGAGGAGCTTTAACAACATGTGGTGGGAATCCTGAAGCGGGGACGACTCCACCAGGGGGCAGGTTCTTGCTTGTTACGGAGGCCCAGGAGAACGGCTGCAGAGAGACAGATTCCCTTACATGAAATATTTCCTAAACATGGAACGTCACTCAGATTGACACCAATAAGCGTGTTTTGGGGGACCCACCCTGTTCTCCTCCGGGGCTGCGGGGGCAGGCTCGGTCACGGCGGCAGGTTCTGTGGCAGCTGGGGCGAGGCTTTTCTCTGTCTGGTCATCAGCTGTGTGCGTTTCGGTTTGTGTATCCAGCATTGTTTCGGTCTTCAGATCCACTGGGGCTTCAGCTTCCTTCTCCACCTCTGGCTCAGGCTCGGGAGTCGCTGCAGCGGCTTCTTCGTCGTCACCAGGAGGAACAGGCTCAGAGCTGAATGAGAAAAATGCTTGTTACGATGAGGTGAAAGGGGCGTGTGGCCGCCAGTTTGCGGTTACACACCAGGGTGTCGGGTCATAGTACGGGGCTGACTCTTCCTGTGTGACGTCGGGAGAGGGAACCCGGGGCTCGATCTCTTCCACCTCGTCCTCAGATTCTGAAAGAGTCAGAACAATTTAAGGACCTTGTCACATTAACCTTTTCTGTCTGCTAAACATATGCGACGGCACCAAACGTGAGTTGCGATCATGATAAAGAACACATTCTCACCCTCGGGGGGCTCAGAGTCAGAGTCGCCGAAGACCTCATCCTGGTAGCGGAACACATCGTTGTGGACGTAGAACTTGTTCGCGACAGTCCCCTGCAAGAACCCCCAGAACGCATCAGCTCACACTCAGACAGCAAAAGATGCGTTGCCACAGTTAGCAAAACACACTAACCTCAGGCGCCAACACAAAGGTCTGCATGAACTTCCTCATGGGCTGCATGTTGTTGGACAGCTCACCCATCACCTGCACCACCACGCCCTCGTTCAGGGTGGCATGGGCGTCCACATGTCGGATCTTGGTGTGACAATCCCGGAAACTCAGGGCCATCACTCGCTTGTGGATCTCCTGTAGGGGCATCAAGTCAGGACTGTTGAAGTACTAGCGACGAATACTTTTGCTCCTAAAAGTTCAGGTCTGCTTCACTTTGACTTACAGATTGTCCATAAACAGCCTCGACTGGTTTGCCGTTGCTGTCCAGACCACCATGCACGTAAGACGAGTTCTTCCCATAAAACCTGAGCAGAGAGACCAGCCAGTCATTTGCGTCGGAGAGAAACTGCTCATTTAAATGTCCTTTGAGGACATATGAAAGCAGGTGAAAACAAAGCGTGAATAAAAGAGCGATACCTGTGAAGGTAGTCGGGGGCCTGGTTCAGGAGTGTGTAGTACTGTCGGACAAACTCCCGCCCGACCAGCTGGGCACTTGGCTTCTCCATCACCATTTCTTTGGTCAACTGGAAATGTCTGTGGAGGACAAAGGGGGGTGTTAGCATATCAAAAGGAGACAGCTAATGCCAGAGGAGGAGGGGAGTGATCAGACTAACAATAGCAAACAACGACATTCTGGCCTCAATTCAAATGGAATTAAAAACGCTGAGACGGCATCCTCAGGAGGTCAACAAGATTGAGGTGAATACACCACCAAACACTCACATGAAAGAGATTTTTTTATTGACAAAAATCAAAGCCTCACAAACATGCGAGAACAGAGTCTTGCATTCCACACGCCTCTCCACCACTTCCAGCCAGCAACAATCAAAACAGCAGCTTCAAGATGACGCTCCCGATGCTTCAACACCTTCTGAAATGTTACAAACAAGCGATTACACTCCACAAAACAAAGCTGACTAAACCGCGATCGATGGCAGGTCTGCCCTGGAAGAGCAGTTTCGCTGTATTTTTAGCCGAGGTTGAAGTCAGAGCTGATAAGATGTCTCAAGTGGCTGGGAAACGTTGGTATGCAGTCAAGTCGTTTGGTGACCTGGATGTGCCTCAGACAATCAGTTCGCAGAGAAGACTTTCAAGGGATGAGTCAAGCGATAGCATTAAGCAACCAGGCGCAACTACGACAGCGTGTGGAACGTTTAAAATCAAATCAAACACTTACAAAGAGCACAGCTACCTGCCTCCACATTTCGCAGCATGTGATGAGGTCCCAGACTCAATTAGGTCAACTGTTAGGCACCTTGTGGGCGAGGAATATGCTCTGGCAGGCGATCATTTAAGATGCAGTTTCAGCCCTGATTTTATGAAGCTTGTACCACAAGATGCCGCACCATCATGTGGCAACATGTTTCAGAGTAAAGCACAAATCTGATATTATGAATCACACACCTGGTTGATCAGCAGCAGCAGATGGTTTCAATGACCCTTCATGTGACTCACATCAGAAATGAAACTACAGTGCGCAGCAAGGAAAAAACGTCCTCACAGCCCCTTTAGTGAGAGATTTGACAATGAGACAGCAAATATTGTAGTAAGCAGCGTTTCATTCAGAAGTACTTGACCATCACTTGGGCAGAAAGGGTGGGTTGATTCGTTACTGACTGATCTGAAGCTCACCAGCGCCACCAGATGCTGAGGTTTACCACATTGAATCCGTCATCTGAAGTAATTCTTGCAATGCTTTAGACTCCAAAGAGATTAGAAGCTGGACCCTCGCCATTTCACCAAGGACACAGCTGAGCCAGTCGCTGAGAATTGAAAGCACTGCCAAATGGGGGCTTACCTCAGAGTAAAGATCATTTTAGCCATTTATATACCATACATGTGATACATAAATCCTTATGAGTCACTAAATAGTAATAAATAGTAGAATTACATCATAAAACTCGACACCAAGAAAACACAGATATATATGAAAAGTATCAAGACCAAGTCATGGCGACATGGCTTATAGCAAGAAGTCATTTGTAGTTAGATTATTTTAGGGACAATCCAAGTGCCAGCATTACATCTAGAGATCATAACAGAGCCAGCCATCAGCGCTCTGCTGATCTCATTTCCAGCTCCATTTCTTTGTGCATTTCATTTCCAAACAGAGATCACAAAAGTAATGGTGGATGTGTGTATTTACGAAAGCCACAAACAAATAGGATCCATCACAACTGCAACAGCAGTGAGCGTGTTTAGCGTGCGAACATGCCAAGGAAATCTGACTTTCAAATTGATTTCATTACCATTAATGAGTTGACTATGTAACTGCAATTGACTGAACATGCAACCTCTTTAAGAGGCACATCATTCTGTACTCTTCTATTACTGTCAATTACGAATGCGGCAACGGAAATATGATCCTGGTGATGTGATCATATTAACAGATGATTGTGACGCAGAGACGCAATCTAGAATTGAAGTCTGGTTATTGATCTGGTAGATGTGAGATGAACATCCTCTGGATCTTCAAGAGGACATGAAATACATTCTCTGCCATCACAGAAGATGAAAACAAGTGGGTTGTTTAGCTTCAACACACTTGAGCTTGGCAGGGTTAGTGGAGGGCTTTCTTAATGGGCTGTCTGCCACACCTGTCCACAAAACCCACCACCATCTGCTCCTACACAAGCAACAACAGGAGGAGCTGAATCCACAAGGCCTGGTCTGTTCTCTTTAGGTACAATAATACAAGACCCCATGTGAGCTTAAGAAGAACTGATCGTTGAGCCACACCAGGAGAGTTGGTGTGGAGGAAGTTCAAGCATGGCCGGGCAGACAAAGGCCTGACGAGGCTGGGGTGCTCTCACCACTGCCCGCCACCCCCACTTTGAACTACACTCTCAAAAATGTACAGTTTCAATGTCCACTGTAATCGATCCGAGTGTAGTTTTCAAACACAAGCGGGTCCCTGAACGCACCATTACCCATGTCGATCAAAGCTAACCGGGACTGAGCGTCCTCATCCGCCGGGCGACTCAACACGTGTCTCGGCTTGCCGAAGGGAAACCGTAGAGCGGTCTTAAAACAGAACTGAATCTATATTAGAGCTGAATTTAAAGGAAAACGGCGAGATTTACAGAGGTTTCTCGGGTAAATGAAAGTAAAATCATGGCGGCAAACAAGGACACAGGAGAGAGTCACGACCAGAGTAGCCCACACCGGGGCGGCGATTGACTCATGGAAACTGAGAACAATAGAGGCAGCTTCGTTTCGCCATTACACACACAGTGCAGTGCAACAGCGACAAACAAAAAGTCAACGCGGGCGTGAAAACGACCCGGAGTATCGTACAACTGTAAAATAAGGCCTCACCACCATGCTAACGCGTTAGCTGCTGCTAGCCGCTACCGTGTACGTCCTGGGGTAAAAACAGCAGTTCCGTTCATAAAAGCAACACCCAAAACACAAAACCAATGGCTAATGCTGACGGAAACACTTACCAGTGAGTCAATTATCAAAAAATGTCGCTCAGTAAAGTGATTTCTTTGAATCACCTCGTCGGTCGCCAGCGGCTTCACAACGTGCTGGAGTGCTCGCCGATGCCGGGTTCAGCTGCGCAGCCGAAAAAGACATCTCCACCCCTTTCGAGCGACACAACCAATCCGATTCAGACAAATAGACTAGGGCCAATCAGGCGATGGTGCTGTCCGATCTTCGACCAATCGCGGCATTGTGGAAGGTAGAAGGGGCGTTGGTTTTACAAACCTGCGTCCATCAGTTTCGAAAAAAGGGGGGAGGGAGAGGAGGGGGGTGCACTTCTATCGTAGTGACGCATGAGGGCGACACTTTATTGAAGCTGATTGGATTAAAGCAAATCAAATTAAACTGAAACACGCCACACGTTTTACGTCAAATCCGTGTTCTAAATTTTACATCAAAAAGCGTTCTAAAATAGTTTCACTGTGGACCACTTGAAACAGAGCAATGTCGTTTGTTCTTTTGACAAACTGGTCTGACTTGCAAAGCGCTTCCACCCAAGACTCGTTTGCATCACAATCCGATGTTCCATCAGATGGTTTCCTGCTTCCTGGTCTGCCTCTTCTCATATGCAAACACGGCCACCCTCGCCTCTCCACGATTCAGCTCCAGTTGTTTTGACTTGGGAGGTCACATGTGACTTCACTGGTGAGGTTACAAGCTCACACACACATCCACCAGCAGCCCGTTTCACTCTTCAGTTTCATACGAATGAAATATGTAGCAGTGTTGAGGAGCTCAGATGTGAAAGCAAGTCAGATAAAAAAAACCCTTTTTTTTAAACTAATGATGCCATGGTAAACTACCATGTATTTTCTTTTTATTTGGGAGTAAAATATTTAAGTATTTTTCTGGCTCTTGTCTATGAACTCGACATATAGTTCATCTTCAAATCAGGGATATTCACTTTTGCCTTGCAAATACGTTTGGTCCAGCTTTGACAATTACTGAAATAAATAAATCGACAAACAAATATGTTCATGTTAAATCAATGAAAAAATAAGGATACACTTAAATTCAGAAATAATA